>NC_134477.1:5241691-5310816 GCF_964194025.1 Convolutriloba macropyga
AAAATGATCGATTTTAAGCATTTCCAGTCTGGGCTGTTAAAATTATCAATTAAATAACAGTGAAAGTGCGACCTCTTCGAAATCAAAAGAAGCCCGGAACAATCTGGATTACATTCTCATAGTCCACAATATGACAGAAAATTTTTCCCTTTCGCTTGAGTTGCTTTCATGGATAAAAAAATATCGGTTTTTGCTGAAAACATTTTGATATTTTTTCAGCCATTGTAGGGACTGTCTTTGATTGTAGCAGCAATTTTGAACGCTTCAGATTCGCAATCAAAAACATTTGTTTATTTTTTTGCCAAAGAAAATACACATCAGACGCCTCTCTTTATAGTTATTAAATTGAGGCACGTCCCTTCTTATTGTCACATGACTCTTGCCAGCTCTCGGTAAATTTAATTTTCGGTATGTTTCATTGGCTAGCTGGTAAAAAATTGAGTTGATTATTAATATTTTTTAAAAATAATAATTAAAACAAATAAAGACTAAATAGATGATTTTTCCGTAATGTGATGATGGCTGATGAAGTCCATTAACGCTATCAAAATGAATAAAAGAACACCGAAACTCTTAAAATTTTATAATTGAAACCAACATTTAGAGGCAGTACACTGACTTTACGTTTTGATCAAAAAAGAGCACAATGAAATTGTTTAATTGAGTACGCACACAAGAAACTTATGCTAAGTATAAAAACCACAAGCGTAATTACACAGAGAAAACTGAGATTAAATGGGCTAACATATTATTTTTTATATTCCAAGTTCATGCAAAGATTTCCATAAATACATTTTTGATGGACCGCAAAAAACTCATTGTAAAAGACAGTTTGTGTTTTTTTTAGTTTTTCCTTTTATTTTAGTTTACTCACAACAAGACAACGCAGTATGAACAACGATTCAATATAATTGTAAGTTTTTTAGAAGAAGGCAAAAACAATGCTTAACACCTGAGTCGGGGTTTTCGCGCAAAATTTATCTAAGAAAATACAGTGAAGGCAGTGAATTTTTGTAAGAATTAAGGTACTTGCGGTGGATGCGGTAAAAAAATTCACTGCGTTTCCTGCAAAACTTCACCGCGATATTCACCGCATTTCTTTCAAAAATTCACCTGAACATATTTTGTGGCAAACTGGTGTAAAAAAGTGCGGTGAAATTGGTGAATGCTGTGAAAAAAATTCTTCACGGCATTTCACAGAATTCCTTACAAAAATTTAGCGCAAATTTCGCCGAATTTCTTACAAAAAAACACCGCAACTTGTTTCCGAAGTTTATTGAATCTACGTTTAATTCAAAAGGAATATCATTTAAATAAGAGACAATTGGAAAAGTGGAATAAAAATTTGAAGACATACACGATGTGAGAGGCTCAAACCCGTGTACGGAAATTTGTTTTTGTAACAATAACGAGAGCGTGGTGAAAATAAATAAATCACCGAGATTCACTGCGATTCACCGCATCCACAGCAAAAAAGACGTAAGAAAAACGCCGTAAAATGTATTTTTTTAAAACGCATTTGACCGCATTTCGTACACAAAGTCGCCCGCATTTATAACGTTTACATAAAATCAAAAGAAGTATAAAAGAAGTTAGTGACAAATTGCGAAGTGGAATAAGATGGTGAGGACATGCATAAGGTAAGACGTTCGAACCCGTGCATGGAAGTCTTTTTTTGTAAAAAAATAAATAAATCACCGCAATTCACCGCAGCCACAGTAAAAAAGATGTGAGATATACGCTGTAAAAATTAATTTTTTAAAACGTATTTGACCGCATTTCGTACAAAAAGTCACCGTTATACCTGATCCGGGCCAAATTAAATAAAATTATTAAAACCTTGTTATATGTTTTTTTTTATTTTTTGTGTAGACCTCAGGCGAGACCGAATGGTTATCTTGCAAGATTCGTGCTAGTCAAATGGTTATTTTCCAAGATTCGTGCAAGTCTAATGGTTATCTTGCAAGATTCGTGGAATTCAAATGGTTATCTTGCAAGATTCGTGCAAGTCAAATGGTTATCTTGCAAGATTAGTGCAAGTCAAATGGTTATCTTGCAAGATTCGTGCAAGTCTAATGGTTATCTTACAAGATTCTTGCAAGATGAATGGTTATCTTACAAGATTCTTGCAAGACGAATGCTTATCATGCAAGATTCTGCAAGAAAATCTTGCAAGACGATGCATCGTCTTGCAAGATTTTGCAAGAATCTTGCAAGATCTTGCAAGATAACCATTCGGTTTCGGCCGGGGGTAGATCGTGATTTATTGCATCCAGGGATTTTGATAAATTTATAGATTTGCAATTGATTTATTTTTTTTGTTGGGAATTTTTTTTGTTGCACCCGGGTAGTTAGATATATTTTTTAAGAAATTCAAATGCTTTATGTTTAGGGTTTGTTACAACTAATTAATCTGAAACTTGTGGTTGGAGAAACTAAGGAAGCAATATGCAAGCTCACAAGTGATTAAAATGGGCCTTTAAGTGTTTGAATCTTCAACATCCCTAATTATAAAACAAGCAGATAACGTTAACAACTTTTCTACTCCGGCAAGTATTCAAGTATGAATTATGTAAATGTCTACCCTATCGATTTTTTCAATAACTCTTTTTTTGTAGAGATTTCACGGTTTTAGTAAACGTTATCAATCTGATTAGTCAGTTTTGACTTCAAGTGAACTTGGTTTAATTTCGTTTAAAAAGTGCGAAAACATTGCAGAACTTCACATCCAAATCTGCGGATTCGGTGGAATTTATCTTTTCATATGACACACGACAAAAAATGTGCTGTCACTGATTAGTTTTGGTTTTTCATTTGCGACAAAAACCTTTTCAAAATAAGAATGAGTTGTGTTACAACGGATAACTAATTATCAATCTGTGAACTCCTACTAATTTTGTTGGACGTCGTAACAATTTGAAGCAATCCATGATTTACATGGACGAAATCTTTTTATTATACTTTATGTTGAAAAACACTTAATGCAAATATTGCATATTATATGCTCCATAACCACACTTTAAGCTGGTTTTACAAACTTTGTGCCCTAAAACAGACAGTTGATCTAAATTATTGCTGCTGATTAGTGAATAAAAAAAAAGTCGTTTCTTTTTTTCTTTGTGTAAAGGCATTTTCATAAATATCTATCAGAATTTGGCAAAGCTGGTTAACTCGAGCAAAATCATTGATTTTTCTCTTGTTAATACCCATGTGAATGCTTAGGGCAGGAAGCTTGAGGAATCTGTTTGTTTTTTTTTTCGTGAAAAAAAACTTTTTTTGGCTTAAATTGATATCATTCCAAACAAAAACTCAAAGATTTCAGGTTTGTTTTTAGGGGCTTTTCAGTCTCCACAACAGAACTTTTGGGCTTGCGTTTTGCCTTAATTTCTATTCTTTTGATTACTCCTAACGCACTGTCATCCGGAAGGGATGGAATAAAAACATAGTAAATACGTTATGATATAATTAAACCACTGTATTTAGCGAGTAACTGTACATCCGAACGAGAGAACTAGTAGGATACCAGACAAGTAATGAGTGGTTAATTTCTAAAGCGTCATAACATCAGTTTACTTTATTTTCTAGTTGCTGAGCTTAGTCGTCAAGGCCTAAACTAGCTATTGTTTTCATAACGTTTTTTATTTCGGTTCACTGTTAAATTTTTTTGCTGATTTGTAATAAATGTCTTTACTCAAAAATGTAAAAAATGTCTGCTGGATTTGTTTTTCGCCTCGAGACTTATGATTTGAGTTAGCAGCAAAAGACGCAGTTCATTTTCTTTTTTTCGGTATCTACTTTTTTTTTCGCTTCTCAAAATCGGATGTCTTCCATTTAAAACGGTGGAAACCGTTATGTTATGTTTGAAATCAGAGAAAAAAATCCCAAAAAACCTCAGATAACTTTTCCTAGGCCCAAATCAACTTTCAACATGTCGGATCCAACTTTAATTTGGAAATGAAATTCATATCTGTTCCATTAGTTGCATCTACAAGCTCATGAAGGAAAGCCGAAAATTTTTCTGTGATTTAAAAACATTCGATTCTGCCATGAAGTGTGATTGAAAGTGATTGAAGTGTGATTGAAGTGTGATTAAAGAAACGGTTACATTGCTTTGACTAAAATTTGAACAATTGTACCAGGAACGAATGAAGCCGACGACGTCAAAAGTTTCATTTTAAAAACTTTTTCGATCGAATATACCAAAAATTTTGTCGTGTGTCAGTTTTTTTGTGGTCTTTTTTCCGTTATCCGGGCCAGGGTAAGCATGTCTAGAAATTGTGCAGCCCTAAATTGTGGCTTTCCTGGGCCCTTACATTTTCGTTCCATTTATAATATATCTTGATGATATTTTATTCTTACACATGTCCAAAAAGCAGGGCTATCTCACTATGTTAAAACTTAAAAGCGAACTTTTAGCTTTTGGTGTCCCTATAAATATGAAAAAATCAGTACTAGTGCCTACGCCATGTATTAACTATTTGGATCATACAGTTAACATCGCACAACAATCTGTCAATATCCCCCCTTCTAAAATTGCTTGTCTTACTCAATTTGCGCATCTTATTGCTGACTCACCTATCATATCCAGAAGAGCCACCGCTAGACTTAAAGGATAGTTTCTATTTATATTGCAGGCCCTCAGACTACCTATTTCGCTCTTAAACACTGCCGGGCCACATAGCATTGCTGCTATTTTGGGTCATACCCCTAAAGTGCTAAATGTGTTTTCATCTTGCTCTTAAGCCCCCCAAAAGCGCCCGTACATTGTCGCTAATACGGATGCATACCAATTCTTCTTTAGCCGGCCACTTTTGGCCCATCCAGGACCTCGTCACCGTGCAAAAAAAAACATTTCCCTACGCGCAGAAAACCCTGCAGCCATAACGGAATTCTGGGCTCTATTAGCAGGGTCCTTCAACTCCAACCAGTTAAATGGTTTTCTGAATCTCTTCTTCATATCTTTACGCTGCAAAAGCGCCGTTGGTGGTTCTCCTTCGCGCATATATTTTCTGTGCTATTATTACTGCTCTGGCAGAAGAACATAAGAATCATTCCATCCTTTGTACCCACTACAGAACTCTTAGTTGACTCTTTGTCACGTTCTCAGATTAGTGCAGTTTTTAATTCATCTTTGATTTAGCCTATATTGCACCACGGAAATTCGAGCATTCTGATTGGTTGAATAAATATTCAAACATGACCCGCTGCCTTCTATCGGGGGGCCTCCAACATTTTGCTGGTGCTCAACACATATTTTATATCTGCCAGTTGAGCGTTTATCTTGTCAGATACGGTTGAATTCAAATTTCCTTTAGGCCGTTGAATTTCTCGAAAAATATGTGAGTAAGATAAGTGGTATCTAAAGTTGACAAGTTGGAAAATCAACTCTAAAATCAACGCAATCAACAAAAAATCGTGCAAGAAAACAGTGGCAAGTTTTCTAAATTGTCAACGCTTGCTACCGCTTATCTTATAAATTTTTGGGTTTCTAATTGCAGCTCTTACAAAACATTGCTTTTTAAAGCGTAGATCTTACATTAGTTTGCGTTTTTGCGCATAGTTCTCACATTTTACAGCGTTGAATTTTACGTTTGTCTTACAGAAAATCAATGACTAGACTTCTGCTCATAATACGCGGTCCACTCACCTTCTGGAAGCTTGTTCCTTCTTCTGCCACTTCTCCACCGAACCCTAATTTGCCTAAGAACCGTACTCTTTTTAAATTGTACTGTAACATGATTTTTCTAAGCGTAGATCGTACCTATTTCTGCGTTTTTCAAAGTCTATTTTAATTAATTCTGAGTTTCTAGCTGTAGTTTTTACAATCGTTCAGTATTTATTAGTTGTTATTGAAATTTATTGCTCTATAGAAGCGTTTTGATTTGCATTAAATTAAAACTTGAGTTTAAATTTTGAGTTTCCAATCCACCTAACATGATTTTGACAAAAGAATCAGATTTGGGACTCTTATATTGGAAGCCTAACCCTAAAATAGGGTTAAATTAGCTCAGAATTATGTAAGATCTACGCTCATAAACGGCATTACTTTTTTCAATGGCTCAAGCGTAGATCTTACATAAACTCAACGCTTTCTGTGTCAATGGTTGAAAATTTTGCGTTTTTAGCGTTGAAACGGATCGTCATTTGAAAGGCCAGTTAGGTCACAGTGCAAATTATGTTCAACTCCTTTGCGAGAACTCTCGCAAATTTACGACAATTGAGCCTTTAATTATCTAACAATGTTGATTGGTAAAGATCGTCTTTTAATTTAAATCATTTGAAGTTTACCTTTCACATGGGACGAACCCATTTGAACTACGACAAGAATTGATTGTTCGTAGCATGTCTCAACAACTGGCATGGATGAGAGAAGGAAGAACAAGGGAATCATGATGATTAAACTTGTCAAGACTCTGCGTCTGTTCAGTAGGGTTATTCCGCGTTATAGTCCCCCTCTCCCCTCCTGTACCGAAGGTAAAGTCAATATCAGTACTGGGCAAGTCTAATTCCAAGTCTAGGTATCAGTACTGATTCAGAGCTATGATCATAACACATTCAAGACTTGTCAAGACTTGCCAGTTGTTAATCCAAGTCAAAAATGGCCCAAAAAATGTCAAAATTGATGGAAAAAACGTCAAAAATGATCAAAGAAAACGTCAAAAATTGCCTAAAAAAACCGTCAAAAATAGCCAAAAAAACGTAAAATAGTCAAAAATAGCCAAAAATAGCCACAACTCCCAAATCAGCAACGCGCTGCCATTGTTAAATGATTACGGTTGTTTTCTATTAGGGAGGGGGGGGGGGGGGGTATATGTAAATGATGACCATTAAAGTCGTGGGGGTTGGGTGGACTATAATGAGAGATCCATACAGTGAAGAACAATTTTGCGAGCTTTCTAATAACAAAACGGTGAAACTTCCTTAGTTGAAATTACGGTGTAAACTTCTTGTTTTTTGCATTGTAAAACCAACAGATGCTGCAACTGGGTTAAAATTTGACCGAAAAAATAGATTAAAAACAAGAAAAATACAAAGAATCCGACGCCGACAAGTGGATGCGATCTGCACATTTCATCAAAGATTTAAAATCGTATTCTGTGCCGAAAGTTAGGAAAACCGGCACAAATCATATATATCACAGCAGTAAAAAGAAGTATTTGGATCAAAGTAAACATGATCAATTGAAAAATATATTAGCAAATTCTTTGATATATGCCGTAAGAAAATGATTAAAAACAATAAAGGAAACAAAAACCCCATCCAGGTAATTGCTTTAACTAAAAAACGGACAGTAACGACAAAAAAGGCGTCGAATCACATTCTTATCAAGTATATTGATTGGCGACGCTTCAATTATGATGCAGCAGAGACAAATCTATCCGTTGAAACCTCTTTTCAGTCAAAGACCTCTATGAAAGATTCTATTCCTATTTAAGCAAGCTACCACAATTTAGCTCTATAAATTGTTTCTTAGAATTTCTACAGAGTTCAATTTTTTCCCGTTACAATTGAAGTTGTCTTTCAGTAGTTTCTATAAAAAATAGAGTTGCTTGGTAACTTAGAATTAGGTAAGTTTACTTCGTGTGCAAAATAGGTAGCCTTCTCTGCAGTTGCTTCAAAGCTGTAGTTGAAACCCTTGGTGTGTGCACCATAACCGTTGGGAGCAGTGATTAAGGAAAAGTAAACGATAAAAGCTCTATTATCAATTCTAAAATTTTTAGCAAAAGAAGGAGATATGATAATCCAATTCAAAACCTCTAACTGGAAAGAAAATCATATTTCTGGTACTATCAAGTCATACCACTACACTCTGCGAAAAACAATGCAAAAATTGTTTACGAAGATATTCTCTTGGTGGGTCCCTACCCAGGTTGAGGTCGCGCTCGAAATCGCCTCTGATCAGACCGTCTCAGACAAGTGGGACCTCTGATCAGACCGTTCCAGACCGAAGTGACCTCTGATCAGACAAGTATGCGCTCGAAGATCATTGTGCGCTCGAAGTGCGCTCGAAGCCGCCTCTGATCAGACGAGTTCCAGACCGAAGTGACCCCTGATCAGATAAGATCCAGACCATTGTCCAGACAACTTCCAGACCATTGTCCAGACTAAAGTGCGCTCGAAATATTGTCGCAGACTAAAGTGCGGTCGAAATCACCTCTGATCAACAGAATTGTGTTCGAAATAGTCTGATCAGAGAATGATTTTAAACATGAACAAATCTCTCAATATTGTTATAATATATTCATTTCATCTATCATTTTATCGATCTTATATTTAACTAACAAAAAACCAATCCTGAAAGTATTGTTAATGAAAGTAAATCGAAAAAAAGATCAAAAGTTACTGAATATGCCATTTTTTTATGCTTTTAACTGAAAAAATGAACTTAGACAGCTCTGCATAAAAACGTCTTGATCTTCCTTGATTCAATATCTTTTATTGAGGGGACCGGGAGTAGTTATCAGCTGGACCCTTTGGCTCTGATCAAAACCATCAGATTTTTAGATGAAGTTCCGATCGGAATGCTGTTTTATTGTTGACCCTTAACCGAGACAACAAAAGTCAGTAAGAAAAAAAAATTGAGAAAAAAATTTCGCTCGAATTGGTCTCTGGTCAGACTAGTGTGCGCTCGAATCGGCCTCTGATCAGACTAGTGCGCGCCTGAAAGTGCCTCTGATCAGGCAAGTTCCAGACCATTGTCCAGACAAAAGTGCGCTGGAAGCCTTTTCCAGACCATGTAATTCGAGCGCACCGGGAACATGTGTGCGCTCGAAACTCGTCTGATCAGGGGTCACTTTGGTCTGGCCACCTCGACCTTGGTATTATAAAGAGCTCAAGCTCAATGAAAAGTTCATTTGAAAAATCAATGAAATTCCATCTTGCCATTTTACAATTTTCAAAAAATATTTTCCTCATTAAATTATTTAACTACATTACACCAGTAATTACACTAAATTACACTAATATTACACTAAAATTACACTTTTAAAGGTAAGATAATGAGGGTATTCGGGGGAACGTTTAGTCATTTCCGCTCCAAACGCTTACATAACTTGGGGGATAAGTGGGGGGGGGGGTATTTCGATGGAAGAGAAGGCGATAATGGAGAGTAATCTTGGTGTGGGGTGAAATGTTGCAAGAGTAGGAGGGTAACTTTTGGGTTAGAATGATGCAATCTTGCATCATTTTAACCCCCAAAAATACCACCCTACTCTTTCAACTTTACACCCCCCAAAATTAATCCCCATTACCCCCCTTCTCTTCCATCGAATTACCCCGCCCCCCCACTTGTCCCTCAAAATTATGTAAGAGTTTGATCGCGAGTTGACTAAAAATTCCACCGAATACCCCCTAATCTGTAAATTGTTTTCGGGGTAAAAATTTGACACGGGCTCTCGACACCAGCTCTCAACACGGGCTCTCCTGTGAAAAATTCTATACATATTTAATTAAGACACCAAAATTTAGCCCTATACATTGTTTCTTCAAATTTCTAGTTTGCGTCAGTTGGCTCCGGCAAGATCAATTTTTTCTTCCCGTTATAAGTGAAATTCTCTTTCAGTATTTTCTATAAAAGGTAGAATGGCCTAGTAACTTAGAGTTAGGTAAGTCTACTTCTTGCTCAAAATAGGCAGCCTTCTCTGCAGTCGCTTCGAAGCTGTAATTCAGACCCTTGGTGTGTGCAACATAACTGTTAGGAGCAAAGATTAAAGAAAAGTAAACTAAAAAAGGAAATCATATACAGTTAACACTGAACAAGAAAACTCAATTATTCATTCAACATTTTGCAAACAAAAGAAGGAGATATGATAATCCAATTCAAAACCTCTAACTGGAAAGAAAATCATATTTCTGGTACTATCAAGTCATACCACTACACTCTGCGAAAAACAATGCAAAAATTGTTTACGAAGATATTCTCTTGGTGGGTCCTGATCCAGATGACACTGTTGCTACTGATATTAATATAACTGTTTCAGAGTACTGAACTATATCTTCCACAAATATTGTTGATATGGTTTCCTACCAAGAAACAACATTACAACCTTTTATTATAAAGAGCTCAAGCTGAAAAATCAATGAAATTCCATCTTGCCATTTTACAATTTTCAAAAAATATTTTCCTCAATAGATTATTTAACTAAATTACACCAGTAATTACACTAAATTACACTAATATTACACTAAAATTACACTATTAAAGGTAAGATTATGAGGGTATTCGGGGGAACCTTTAGTCAATTCCGCTCCAAACTCTTACATAACTTGGGGGATAAGTGGGGGGGGGGGTATTTCGATGGAAGAGAAGGCGGTAATGGAGAGTAATCTTGGTGTGGGGTGAAATGTTGCAAGAGTAGGAGGGTAACGTTTGGGGTAGAATGATGCAATCTTGCATCATTTTAACCCCCAAAAATACCACCCTACTCTTTCAACATTTTACCCCCCAAAATTAATCCCCATTACCCCCCTTCTCTTCCATCGAATTACCCTACCCCCCCCCCCCCCACTTGTCCCTCAAAATTATGTAAGAGTTTGATCGCGAGTTGACTAAAAATTCCACCGAATACCCCCTAATCTGTAAATTGTTTTCGGGGTAAAAATTTGACACGGGCTCTCGACACCAGCTCTCAACACGGGCTCTCCTGTGAAAAATTCTATACATATTTAATTAAGACACCAAAATTTAGCCCTATACATTGTTTCTTCAAATTTCTAGTTTGCGTCAGTTGGCTCCGGCAAGATCAATTTTTTCTTGCCGTTATAAGTGAAATTCTCTTTCAGTATTTTCTATAAAAGGTAGAATGGCCTAGTAACTTAGAGTTAGGTAAGTCTACTTCTTGCTCAAAATAGGCAGCCTTCTCTGCAGTCGCTTTGAAGCTGTAATTCAAACCCTTGGTGTGTGCACCATAACTGTTAGGAGCAAAGATTAAAGAAAAGTAAACTAAAAAAGGAAATCATATACAGTTAACACTGAACAAGAAAACTCAATTATTCATTCAACATTTTGCAAACAAAAGAAGGAGATATGATAATCCAATTCAAAACCTCTAACTGGAAAGAAAATCATATTTCTGGTACTATCAAGTCATACCACTACACTCTGCGAAAAACAATGCAAAAATTGTTTACGAAGATATTCTCTTGGTGGGTCCTGATCCAGATGACACTGTTGCTACTGATATTAATATAACTGTTTCAGAGTACTGAACTACATCTTCCACAAATATTGTTGATATGGTTTCCTACCAAGAAACAACATTACAACCTTTTATTATAAAGAGCTCAAGCTGAAAAATCAATAAAATTCCATCTTGCCATTTTACAATTTTCAAAAAATATTTTCCTCAATAGATTATTTAACTAAATTACACCGGTAATTACACTAAATTACACTAATATTACACTAAAATTACACTATTAAAGGTAAGATTATGAGGGCATTCGGGGGAACCTTTAGTCAATTCCGCTCCAAACTCTTACATAACTTGGGGGATAAGTGGGGGGGGGGGGGGGTATTTCGATGGAAGAGAAGGCGGTAATGGAGAGTAATCTTGGTGTGGGGTGAAATGTTGCAAGAGTAGGAGGGTAACTTTTGGGGTAAAATGATGCAATCTTGCATCATTTTAACCCCCAAAATTACCACCCTACTCTTTCAACATTACACCCCCCAAAATTAATCCCCATTACCCCCCTTCTCTTCCATCGAATTAACCCCCCCACTTGTCCCTCAAAATTATGTAAGAGTTTGAACGGGAATTGACTAAAAATTCCACCGAATACCCCCTAATCTGTAAATTGTTCTCGGGGTAAAATTTTGACACGGGCTCTCGACACGAGCTCTCAACACGGGCTCTCCTGTGAAAAATTCTATACATATTTAAGTAAGACACCACAATTTAGCCCTATATATTGTTTCTTCAAATTTCTAGTTTGCGTGAGTTGGCTCCGGCAATTTCAATTTTTTCTTCCCGTTATAAGTGAAATTCTCTTTCAGTATTTTCTATAAAAGGTAGAATGGCCTAGTAGCTTAGAGTTAGGTAAGTCTACTTCGTGCTCAAAATAGGCAGCCTTCTCTGCAGTCGCTTCGAAGCTGTAATTCAAACCCGTGGTGTGTGCACCATAACTGTTAGGAGCAGTGATTAAAGAAAAGTAAACTAAAAAAGGAAATCATATACAGTTAACACTGAACAAAAAAACTCAATTATTCATTCAAAATTTTGCAAACAAAGAAGGAGATATTATAATCCAATTCGAAACATTTAACTGGAAAGAAAATCAGATTTCTGGTACCATCAAGCCATACCCCTAAACTCTGGCAAAACAGTACAAAAATTGTTCACGGAGATATTCTCGTAGTGGGTCCCGATCCAGATGACATTGTTGCTACTGACATTAATACAACTCATTCAGAGTACTGAACTATATCTTCCACAAATATTTTTGGTATGATTTCCTACCAGGAAACAACATTACGACATTTTATTATTAAGAGCTCAAGCTTAAAAATTATTGAAATTCCATCTTGCATTTTTATAATTTTCAAAAAATATTTTCTTCAAAAAACTATATAAATAAATTAAGCTAAATTACACTAAATTATACTAATATTACACTAAAATTACTCTAGTAAATGTAAGATTATGGGGGTATTCGCGGGAACTTTAAGTCAATTCCCCTCCAAACTCTTACATAATTTTGAGGGATAAGGTGGGGGGGGGGAGACGGGTATTTCGATGGAAAAAAAGGGGATAATGGGGAGCAAATTTGGGGTGTGGTGAAGTTTTGCAAGAGTAGGAAGATAATTTTTGGGGTAAAATAATGCGATCTTGCATCATTTTAACCCCCAAAGTTACCACACTACTCTTGCAACAATTCACCCCCCAAAAATTACTCCCCATTACCGCATTCTCTTCCATCGAATCACCCCCCCCCCTCTTATCCCTCAAAATTATGTAAGAGTTTGAAGGGGAATTGGCTAAAAATTCCACCGAATACCACCCTATTCCCACATCGTTTACGGGGTAAAAATTCGACACGAGCTCTCAACGCGGGCTCCCAACACGGGCTCTCCTATGAAAGATTCTATACTTATTTAAGTAAGCTACCACAATTTAGCCCTATATTTTGTTTCTTAAAATTTCAACAGTATGCATCAGTTGGCTCCAGCAAGTTCAATTTTTCCCGTTATAATTCAAGTTCTCTTTCAGTAGTTTCTATAAAAGATAGAGTTGCATAGTAACTTAGAGTTAGATAAGTCCACTTCGTGCGCAAAAATAGGTAGCCTTCTCTGCAGTTGTTTCGAAGCTGTAATTGAAGCACTTGGTGTGTGCTCTAAAACTGGTGGGAGCACTGAGTAAGGGAAAGTAAACTATAAAAGAATATCATATACAGTTAGCACTGAACAATAAAAACTCTATTATCCATTCAAAAATTGCAAACAAAAGAAGGAGTTATTATAATTCAAAGCATTTAACTGGAAAGAAAATTAGATTTCAGGTACTAGCAAATCATGCCCTTACCCTCTGGCAAATACAATACAAAAATTGTTCACGGAGATTTTCTCTTGGTGGGACCTGATCCAGATGACACTCTTGCTACTGATATTAAAATAACTCATTCAGGGTACTGAACTATATCTTCCACAAATATTTTTGGTATGATTTCCTACCAGGAAACAACATTACGACATTTTATTATTAAGAGCTCAAGCTTAAAAATTATTGAAATTCCATCTTGCATTTTTATAATTTTCAAAAAATATTTTCTTCAAAAAATTATATAAATAAATTAAGCTAAATTACACTAAATTATACTAATATTACACTTAAATTACTCTAGTAAATGTAAGATTATGGGGGTATTCGGGGGAACTTTAAGTCAATTCCCCTCCAAACTCTTACATAATTTTGAGGGATAAGGTGGGGGGGGAGACGGGTATTTCGATGGAAAAGAAGGGGATAATGGGGAGCAAATTTGGGGTGTGGTGAAGTTTTGCAAGAGTAGGAAGGTAATTTTTGGGGTAAAATAATGCGATCTTGCATCATTTTAACCCCCAAAGTTACCACACTACTCTTGCAACAATTCACCCCCCAAAAATTACTCCCCATTACCGCATTCTCTTCCATCGAATCACCCCCCCCCCCCTCTTATCCCTCAAAATTATGTAAGAGTTTGAAGGGGAATTGGCTAAAAATTCCACCGAATACCCCCCTATTCTTACATCGTTTACGGGGTAAAAATTCGACACGAGCTCTCAACACGGGCTCCCAACGCGGGCTCTCCTATGAAAGATTCTATACTTATTTAAGTAAGCTACCACAATTTAGCCCTATATTTTGTTTCTTAAAATTTCAACAGTATGCATCAGTTGGCTCCAGCAAGTTCAATTTTTCCCTTTATAATTCAAGTACTCTTTCAGTAGTTTCTATAAAAGATAGAGTTGCTTAGTAACTTAGAGTTAGATAAGTCCACTTCGTGCGGAAAAATAGGTAGCCTTCTCTGCAGTTGTTTCGAAGCTGTAATTGAAGCCCTTGGTGTGTGCTCTAAAACTGGTGGGAGCATTGAGTAAGGGAAAGTAAGCTATAAAAGAACATCATATACAGTTAACACTGAACAATAAAAACTCTATTATCCATTCAAAAATTGCAAACAAAAGAAGGAATTATTATAATTCAAAGCATTTAACTGGAAAGAAAATTAGATTTCTGGTACTAGCAAATCATGCCCTTACCCTCTGGCAAATACAATACAAAAATTGTTCACGGAGATATTCTCGGGGTGGGTCCTGATCCAGATGACACTCTTGCTACTGATATTAAAATAACTCTTTCAGAGTACTGAACTATATCTTCCACAACTTTTGTTGATATGATTTCCTACCATGAAACAACATTACAACCACAATTTATTATTAAGAGCCCAATCTGAAAATTCAATGAATTTCCATTTTGCAGTTTTACAATTTTCAAAAAATAGTTTCCTGAAAAAATACAATTAAATTACTATCCAACACTAATACATCAAAAACATCGAATTTGTTCCAGAAAACATTATCGAAACACATTTCTATACTTCTAAACACCAACAAGTTAGACCAAACGCATGAAAATAATCCCCAGATCACTCACAAGAAGTAATATAAATAACAGCGTTACAATGACCGCTATTGAACTACAAATTATAGCAAAACACACCAACGGTTTTTTAAAAAACGGGCGCTCTATTACATATACTTTCACTCCATATTCGGAGGTATAGCATAGCCATGCGTCAGTGGTGTACAGTCTACTTTGTACGCAGTCAAAAATCGGTCAGACCAGTTGATTTTAAAGATTTAAACTATGCATACTACGTGAAAGTATACTCGCTATAAACCAAACAACTCGTTAGCCCTGAACTCGTAAGCAATTACTGCCACTTAAAAACTCATAAAAATCAACGCAGTTTACTTCCAACTTTATAACAGAAAAAAACCGCCACCAATTATTTAAGAGAATTAATTACCGCCACCAATTAATTAAGAGAGTTAATTACAGCCACCAATTAATTAATTAGGAGAAATAATTACCGCCACCAATTAATTAAGAGAATTAACTACCACCACCAAATAATTAATTAAGAGAAATAATTTCCGCCACCAATTAATTAAGAGAATAAATTACCGCCACCAATTGATTAAGAGAGTTAATTACAGCCACCAATTATTTATTTAAGAGAAATAATTACCGCCACCAATTAATTAAGAGAATTATCTCCCACCACCAAATAATTAATTAAGAGAAATAATTACCGCCACCAATTATTTAAGAGAATAAATTACCGCCACCAATTGATTAAGAGAGTTAATTACAGCCACCAATTATTTGTTTAAGAGAAATAATTACCGCCACCAATTAATTAAGAGAATTATCTCCCACCACCAAATAATTAATTAAGAGAAATAATTACCGCCACCAATTATTTAAGAGAATAAATTACCGCCACCAATTGATTAAGAGAGTTAATTACCGCCACCAATTAATTAAGAGAAATAATTACCGTCACCAATTAATTAAGAGAATTAATTACCGCCACCAATTAATTAAGAGAAATAAAAACCGTCACCAATTAATTAAGAGAATTAATTACCGCCACCAATTAATTAATTAAGAAAAAAATTACCGCCACCAATTAGTTAAGAGAACTAATTACCGCCACCAATTAATTAAGAGAATTAATTACCGCCACCAATTAAATAAATAAGAGAAATAATTACCGCCACCAATTAATTAAGAGAATTAATTACCGCCACCAATTAATTAAGAGAATTAATTACCGCCACCAATTAATTAAGAAAATTAATTACCGCCACCAATTAATTAAGAGAGTTAATCAACGCCACCAATTAAATAAATAAGAGAAATAATTACCGCCACCAATTAATTAAGAGAATTGATTACTGCCACCAGTTAATTAAGAGAGTTAATTACCGCCACCAATTATTTAAGAGAATTAATTACCGCCACCAATTAATTAAGAGAAATAAATACCGTCACCAATTAATTAAGAGAGTTAATTACCGCCACCAATTAATTAAGAGAAATAATTACCGCCACCAATTGATTAAGGGAATTAATTACCGCCACCAATTAATTAAGAGAGTTAATCACCGCCACCAATTAATTAAGAGAAATAATTACCGCCACCAATTAATTTATTAAGAGAAATAATTACCGCCACCAATTAATTAAGAGAATTAATTACGGTCACCAATTAATTAAGAGAATTAATTGCCGCCACCAATTAATTAAGAGAGTTAATTACCGCCATCAATTAATTAATTAAGAGAAATAATTACCGCCACCAATTAATTAAGAGAATTAATTACCGCCGCCAATTAATTAAGAGAATTAATTACCGCCACCAAATAAGTAAGAAAATTAATTACCGCCACCAATTAATTAAGAGAGTTAATCAACGCCACCAATTAATTAAGAGAAATAATTACCGCCACCAATTAATTTAGAGAATTGATTACAGCCACCAATTAATTAAGAGAGTTAATTACCGCCACCAATTAATTAAGAGAATTAATTACCGCCACCAATTAATTAAGAGAAATAAATACCGTCAGCAATTAATTAAGAGAGTTAAGTACCGCCACCAATTAATTAAGAGAAATAATTACCGCCACCAATTGATTAAGAGAATTAATTACCGCCACCAATTAATTAAGAGAGTTAATCACCGCCACCAATTAATTAAGGGAAATAATTACCGCCACCAATTAATTTAGAGAATTGGTTACCGCCACCAATTATTTAAGAGAATCAATTACCGCCACCAATTAATTTATTAAGAGAAATAATTACCGCCAACAATTAATTATGAGAATTAATTACGGCCACCAATTAATTTAGAGAATTGATTACAGCCACCAATTAATTAAGAGAGTTAATTACCGCCACCAATTAATTAAGAGAATTAATTACCGCCACCAATTAATTAAGAGAAATAAATACCGTCAGCAATTAATTAAGAGAGTTAAGTACCGCCACCAATTAATTAAGAGAAATAATTACCGCCACCAATTGATTAAGAGAATTAATTACCGCCACCAATTAATTAAGAGAGTTAATCACCGCCACCAATTAATTAAGAGAAATAATTACCGCCACCAATTAATTTAGAGAATTGATAACCGCCACCAATTAATTAAGAGAATCAATTACCGCCACCGCTTAATTAATTAAGAGAATTAATTACCGCCACCAATTATTTAAGAGAATTAATTACCGCCACCAAGTAATTAAGAGAATTAATTGCCGCCACC
Organism: Convolutriloba macropyga; assembly: GCF_964194025.1. Classification (NCBI taxonomy): domain Eukaryota; kingdom Metazoa; phylum Xenacoelomorpha; order Acoela; family Convolutidae; genus Convolutriloba; species Convolutriloba macropyga. Next base: position 5,259,504 of record NC_134477.1, read on the forward strand.
AATTAATTAAGAGAAATAAATACCGTCACCAATTAATTAAGAGAGTTAATTACCGCCACCAATTAATTAAGAGAAATAATTACCGCCACCAATTGATTAAGAGAGTTAATTACCGCCACCAATTAATTAAGAGAAAAAATTACCGTCACCAATTAATTAAGAGAGTTAATTAAAGCCACCAAATAATTAATTAAGAGAAATAATTACCACCACCAATTATTTAAGAGAATTAATTACCGCCACCAAGTAATTAAGAGAATTAATTGCCGCCACCAATTAATTAAGAGAAATAAATACCGTCACCAATTGGTTAAGAGAGTTAATTACCGCCACCAATTAATTAAGAGAAAAAATTACCGCCACCAATTGATTAAGAGAGTTAATTACCGCCACTAATTAATTAAGAGAAAAAATTACCGTCACCAATTAATTAAGAGAGTTAATTACCGCCACCAATTAATTAAGAGAAATAATTACCGCCACCAATTGATTAAGAGAGTTAATTACCGCCACCAATTAATTAAGAGAAAAAATTACCGTCACCAATTGATTAAGAGAGTTAATTACCGCCACCAATTAATTAAGAGAAATAATTACCGCCACCAATTGATTAAGAGAGTTAATTAGCGCCACCAATTAATTAAGAGAAAAAATTACCGTCACCAATTAATTAAGAGAGTTAATTACAGCCACCAAATAATTAATTAAGAGAAATAATTACCGCCACCAATTAGTTAAGAGAATAAATTACCGCCACCAATTGATTAAGAGAGTTAATTACCGCCACCAATTAATGGAGAGAATTAACTACCACCACCAACTAATTAATTAAGAGAAATAATTACCATCACCAATTAATTAAGAGAAATAATTACCGCCACCAATTAATTAAGGGAAATAAATACCGTCACCAATTAATTAGGAGAATTAATTACCGCCACCAATTAATTAATTAAGAGAAATAATTATCGCCACCAATTAGTTAAGAGAATTAATTAGCGCCACCAATTAATTAAGAGAATTAATTACCGCCACCAATTAATTAATTAAGAGAAATAATTACCGCCACCAATTAATTAAGAGAATTAATTACCGCCACCAATTAATTAAGAGAATTAATTACCGCCACCAATTAATTAAGAGAATTAATTACCGCCACCAATTAATTAAGAAAGTTAATCAACGCCACCAATTAATTAAGAGAAATAATTACCGCCACCAATTAATTTAGAGAATTGATTACTGCCACCAATTAGTTAAGAGAGTTAATTACCGCCACCAATTAATTAAGAGAGTTAATTACCGCGACCAAATAATTAAGAGAATTAATTACCGCCACCAATTAATTAAGAGAATTAATTACCGCCACCAATTAATTAAGGGAAATAATTACCGCCACCAATTAATTTAGAGAATTGGTTACCGCCACCAATTATTTAAGAGAATCAATTACCGCCACCAATTAATTTATTAAGAGAAATAATTACCGCCAACAATTAATTATGAGAATTAATAACGGCCACCAATTAATTAAGAGAGTTAATCACCGCCACCAATTAATTAAGAGAAATAATTACCGCCACCAATTGATTAAGAGAGTTAATTACCGCCACCAATTAATTAAGAGAAAAAATTACCGTCACCAATTGATTAAGAGAGTTAATTACCGCCACCAATTAATTAAGAGAAATAATTACCGCCACCAATTGATTAAGAGAGTTAATTACCGCCACCAATTAATTAAGAGAAAAAATTACCGTCACCAATTAATTAAGAGAGTTAATTACAGCCACCAAATAATTAATTAAGAGAAATAATTACCGCCACCAATTAGTTAAGAGAATAAATTACCGCCACCAATTGATTAAGAGAGTTAATTACCGCCACCAATTAATGGAGAGAATTAACTACCACCAACAACTAATTAATTAAGAGAAATAATTACCATCACCAATTAATTAAGAGAAATAATTACCGCCACCAATTAATTAAGGGAAATAAATACCGTCACCAATTAATTAGGAGAATTAATTACCGCCACCAATTAATTAATTAAGAGAAATAATTATCGCCACCAATTAGTTAAGAGAATTAATTAGCGCCACCAATTAATTAAGAGAATTAATTACCGCCACCAATTAATTAATTAAGAGAAATAATTACCGCCACCAATTAATTAAGAGAATTAATTACCGCCACCAATTAATTAAGAGAATTAATTACCGCCACCAATTAATTAAGAGAATTAATTACCGCCACCAATTAATTAAGAAAGTTAATCAACGCCACCAATTAATTAAGAGAAATAATTACCGCCACCAATTAATTTAGAGAATTGATTACTGCCACCAATTAGTTAAGAGAGTTAATTACCGCCACCAATTAATTAAGAGAGTTAATTACCGCGACCAAATAATTAAGAGAATTAATTACCGCCACCAATTAATTAAGAGAATTAATTACCGCCACCAATTAATTAAGAGAGTTAATCACCGCCACCAATTAATTAATTAAGAGAAATAATTACCACCACCAATTAATTAGGAGAATTAATTACCGCGACCAAATAATTAAGAGAATTAATTACCGCCACCAATTAATTAAGAGAATTAATTACCGCCACCAATTAATTAAGAGAGTTAATCACCGCCACCAATTAATTAAAAGATATAATTACCGCCACCAATTAACTTAGAGAATTGATTTCCACCAACAATTAATTAAGAGAATCAATTAAAGCCATCAATTAATTTATTAAGAGAAATATTTACCGCCACCAATTAATTAAGAGAATTAATTACCGCCACCAATTAATTAAGAGAATTAATTACCGCCACCAATTAATTAAGAGAGTTAATCACCGCCACCAATTAATTAAGAGAAATAATTACCGCCACCAATTAATTTAGAGAATTAATTACCGCCAACAATTAATTAAGAGAATCAATTACCGCCACCAATTAATTTATTAAGAGAAATAATTACCGCCACCAATAAATTAAGAGAATTAATTACCGCCACCAATTAATTAAGAGAATTAATTACCGCCACCAATTAATTAAGAGAATTAATTACCGCCACCAATTAATGAAGTGAAATAATTACCGTCACCAACTAATTAAGAAAATTAATTACCGCCACCAATTAATTAATTAGGAGAAATAATTATCACCACCAATTAATTAAGAGAAATAATTCCGCCACCAAATAATTAGGAGAATTAATTACGCCACCAATTAATTAAGAGAATTAATTACCGCCATCAATTAATTAAGAGAATTGATTACCGCCACCAATTAATTAGGAGAACTAATTACCGCCACCAATTAATTAATTAAGAGAAATAATTATCACCACCAATTAATTAAGAGAATTAATTCCGCCACCAAATAATTAGGAGAATTAATTACGCCACCAATTAACTAAGAGAAATAATTACCGCCACCGATTAATTAAGAGAATTGATTACCGCCACCAATTAATTAGGAGAATTAATTACCGCCACCAATTAATTTAGAGAATTGATTACCACCACCAATTATTTAAGAGAATCAATTAAAGCCACCAATTAATTTATTAAGAGAAATATTTACCTCCACCAATTAATTAAGAGAATTAATTACCGCCACCAATTAATTAAGAGAATTAATTACCGCACCAATTGATTAAGAGAGTTAATCACCGCCACCAATTAATTAAGAGAAATAATTACCGCCACCAATTAATTTAGAGAATTGATTACCGCCACCAGTTAATTAAGAGAATCAATTACCGCCACCAATTAATTTATTAAGAGAAATAATTACCGCCACCAATAAATTAAGAGAATTAATTACCGCCACCAATTAATTAAGAGAAATAATTACCGCCACCAATTAAATAAGAGAATTAATTACCGCCACCAATTAATGAAGTGAAATAATTACCGTCACCAATTAATTAAGAAAATTAATTTCCGCCACCAGTTAATTAATTAAGAGAAATAATTATCACCACCAATTAATTAAGAGAATTAATTCCGCCACCAAATAATTAGGAGAATTAATTACGCCACCAATTAATTAAGAGAATTAATTACCGCCACCAATTAATTAAGAGAATTGATTACCGCCACCAATTAATTAGGAGAATTAATTACCGCCACCAATTAATTAATTAAGAGAAATAATTATCACCACCAATTAATACAGAGAATTAATTCCGCCACCAAATAATTAGGAGAATTAATTACGCCACCAATTAATTAAGAGAATTAATTACCGCCAACAATTAATTAAGAGAATTGATTACCGCCACCAATTAATTAGGAGAATTAATTACCGCCACCAATTAATTTAGAGAATTGATTACCACCACCAATTAATTAAGAGAATCAATTAAAGCCACCAATTAATTTTTTAAGAGAAATATTTACCGCCACCAATTAATTAAGAGAATTAATTACCGCCACCAATTAATTAAGAGAGTTAATCACCGCCACCAATTAATTAAGAGAAATAATTACCGCCACCAATTAATTTAGAGAATTGATTACCGCCACCAATTAATTAAGAGAATCAATTACCGCCACCAATTAATTTATTAAGAGAAATAATTACCGCCACCAATAAATTAAGAGAATTAATTACCGCCACCAATTAATTAAGAGAATTAATTACCGCCACCAATTAATTAAGAGAATTAATTACCGCCACCAATTAATGAAGTGAAATAATTACCGTCACCAATTAATTAAGAAAATTAATTACCGCCACCAATTAATTAATTAAGAGAAATAATTATCACCACCAATTAATTAAGAGAATTAATTCCGCCACCAAATAATTAGGAGAATTAATTACGCCACCAATTAATTAAGAGAATTAATTACCGCCACCAATTAATTAAGAGAATTGATTACCGCCACCAATTAATTAGGAGAATTAATTACCGCCACCAATTAATTAAGTGAAGCTCAAACACAGTTTTTTTTTAAAAGAATCTTTATATGCATATTGTCATACAAACAAAATACAATTTTTCACATCACCAGCCTGAAATTGTTCACTAACGCCAAGACCACAAAACGATAATCTTGATAAAACTCAAGCATTTTGACTCGAAAACATACATGGCCCTAATCACTAGAGGATAGAAATAACTTTTGCAAAATAGCCTCAGTGTAACGGCTGCTCTCCTATCAAAGTCAAGGAAAACTTTACACCGCCCAGTTCGTTTCAGCGGTTTCAAATCTGTCCGGATATTGTATTTTTGCAGTTAACTTTTGTGAACTGTATTATCCGCTATACTTTAGAATGCCGTTGCATTACTTGATACTCAATAATTTCAAATAACTAATTGTTTAGCTTTGCTGAATAACAAATAACTTTGCTTCAATTAAGCAAAAGTCCGAAATTCCAAATAAGCAAATTAGTTCAAATTAGAGGTTTTTCAGTGATATCTCCTTAACCACAAAAGCTAGTGAGATAAAATTTCACAGGGTTAAGAACGTTAGGTAGGCCTACTATCTGATGTAAATTTAAACAACGCTGGGTAAACTGCGTTGGTGGGGCTACCTTTTATATTTTATACCCAATCTTAATACATGGGCAAAAATTTCAATGTTGAATAACTCGGTAAGTAATGATTCAAAATTGAGCAAACTTGGCAGTGCACAACACTGTCATACAAGTAATCAAACGAAAAAGGAATGAACGGAATCGGTAGAATTGTCTTTGAGAAATAACACAACAAGTTTCACCTCAGATTTGAATATACTGAGTTAATTTAATCATCAGCTTTTGTTTCTCAATTGGCCTCAATAACACCAATATCAAACTAGGCTAGGCTTCGTTAGAGCCAGTAAGAGCAACTGACTATGTGCTTTGCACAAAGTTTCTCTTACTTAGGAACTTCGTTCCTCAGAAAGAAAGTTTTGAGAATATCAAAGTTAATTCTCTCTTCACAAGTCAAAGTAAAGTTAAAACTGTACAATCACTAATATGATCTACAGAAACAAGACACGATAACAAGTAATTTACCGCTCAAGAAAGTGTGCTTCAATACACACTGTATGTCAGTTTAATACGACCAAAATTGCAAGTTTTCAACTGATTTTTGGTAGTTTTTCAAGCTCTATTTATACTGCCGTACATGTCAAAATTGCATCTCTGATTGGTTGTAGATTACTATGTCGTAAGATTCTCTGAATGCACTGAAGTTGGGGTTCGGGATACCTTATACGGTGCCCCGCACTCTCTGAATTAGTATGAAAATCGCAAAATTCATCGAATCTGGCTTACCAAGTTGGGTATCTCTTGCTCCGTTTGAGCTAAATTTGTGCGATTGTGAACACTTGAATACGTGGCAATAATTGCGTAATTAAAGTTTGAGTTTCTGTTTCACTTCATATATGACGATTACGTACTAATAATAGTTGCTAAATATAAATGTTGAACAAAAAGAACAAATCCGTTTGGCTTCGATAGAATGTAGCATTAAATTTTGCTTGTCACGCTATTCTAGCTTTAAGGTTTGAAATGGCCTTGAAGCGCTATTCAATTTGATTTCTGAGTTGTTAAGCTCAGCCGCAATATCGCCGGCCCTGTTTTCCATCGCGAAAACATCTTTTCCAGGTAGTACTGGGGCGAGCTTCACTACTGGTCTCTTGTACACTCCGTCGTTCGTTCGAACTATCGCCGATCGAATCACACCGTCAGACCCATCGATGGTCTCCGTAACTCGACCTAGATTGTAATATCCACGCTTATCGCTGTCTTCGATCAACCAAACGAGGTCGCCTTCTTTAAGGGTTTCGTTCGCCGTAGATCGCCATTTTTGCCGATTATTCAGAGTTGGCAGATATTCTTTCCGAAATCTGTCCCATATGAGATTTGCATATGCTTGAGTTTGTCGAAAGAGCTTTCGATGATCGACAAATTCCTCCGCGCATGGTAGGTAGGGTAAGCAAACGTTCCTGTTGCCAAGCAAGAAGTGATTGGGAGTCAATGCCTCCAAGTCGTTAACATCTGAACTGACTGGAGTCAAAGGTCTTGAGTTCAAAGTCTGTTCAACAATACACATCATTGTTGAAAGAACGTCCTCGGTGACTGATCTGTTCCCCAACACTGCATACATTGCTTTCTTGCAACTTCTCACCAATCGCTCCCATACTCCTCCAAAATGAGGTGCTGCGGGTGGGTTGAACTTCCATCTGATCCCTCGTTGAATTAGATGTTCTTCGATCCCTTCTTTGTTCCATGCCGCAACGTATTCTGCAAACTCTCTTTCAGCTCCAACAAAGTTTGTCCCGTTGTCGCTGATGATTGTACTTGGTTTGCCTCTTCGAGCAATAAATCTCATTATTGCATTGAGACAACTATCTGTGTCCAACTTGGGTACCACTTCTATATGCACCGCTCTCATAGTTAGACATGTGAAAAGACAACACCATCTCTTTTCATTTCTTCGCCCAATCTTCACATTGAAAGGGCCAAAGTAGTCAACTCCAACATTTGTAAAAGCTGTAGAAGCATCTAACCGTTCTTCGGGTAGGCCTGCCATTACTGGTGCTATCGTTTGTGCTCTGCCTTTTCTGCAGGTAATGCACTTGTTCTTGATTGATCTTAAGGCGTTCCGTATGCCTAGGATCCACATCTTCTGCTGAACAATGTTTCTTACATGCTCAGTGCCCTCGTGTTGATTGTCCTTGTGCTCGTTTCGCAAGAATAATTCAACCGCATGATGTTTCCAATGTAGCAGAATTGGATGCTTTGCATTGAAGTCCAACTGACTTTTGCCTATTCTGCCTTTGGCTCGAATAAGTCCTTCTTCATCTAGGAAGGGTGAGAATTGTAAGATTTTGCTGCCTTTTGGAATTTCCTTTTCAGCTTTGAGAGATTTCATCTCTTCACCAAACTGTTCTTGCTGTAGTACCTTGAAGATTGTTGCTTTTGCTTTTTCTCTTTCTTCAATGTTGACCACGAGTGTTGCTGGTCTGTGTTTGTTCAATGCTCGCTGTACGTATGCCACTGTATTTACTAGTCTGTTGAAGTTACTGAATCGTTCCCACTGGATAACAGCTTTCTTTTCTTCAGCCTGTATCATGAATACTGATGAGGGTATATTCTCTTCATCTGATGCAAATATGAGGTTCACCTGCTGTGGCCATTCGCTTTCTGGTCGCTTCAACCAGGCCGGCCCAGTGAGCCACTCACTTCTCTTGAGTTCTTCAATGTTGATCGCTCTCGTGCCAATGTCAGCTGGGTTGTTGATACCGCTCACATGTTTCCACTGCGAAACATCGGTTGTATCTAGTATCTCAGCCACTCGGTTGGCCACAAACACTTGTTGTTTACGATGGGAACTGTGTATCCACTGCAATACGGTAGTTGAGTCTGACCAAAAACTGCAACTATTTATCTTCATTTCATGTTCGTTGACTATCTGTTCTTTCAACCTCACTGCCATGACTGCCGCTTGCAACTCCAATCGTGGTATTGAAAGATGCCTCATCGGTGCCACTCTGCATTTTCCAATGACAAATGCTAAGTCAGCTGAGTATTCTTTTGGTTGTGAACGTAGATAGGCCACTGCACACATCGTGTCTTCAGATGCGTCAGCAAACACATGAAGCTCAGTTTTATCCCTCTCTCTGTTGAAGTATCTTCTATCGATGCTTGTTTCAGCCACTATTGGAAGTTGTTCTTTCCATCTCAGGAATTCTTCTTCTTCACTAGGCTCCACTTCGTTGTCCCAATGTTGTCCATTCTTAGTCCAGATGCCTTTCAGAAGTCGTCTCATATGAACACTGAACGGAGCAAACAATCCGATCGGGTCGAATACTGAAGATACCAGTGACAGAATCTTCCTCTGGGTTATAGGTGCTTCAACTTCCTTGTTTGTACCTCTGCATACTTGAAGACTGTCATCAGTAACGGTCCATTGTAGTCCTAGCACTGAAGATCCCTCCGTACTGGGTTCCACTTCGACTTGCTTTGTGTTGCTGATTGACTTCAAGTCCTCTGGGATTGCTTCGATAACTGCATCGCTGTTGCTTATCCAATTCTTCAATTCAAATCCATGTCGTGAGAGAAGAGGTTGTAGTTGGTTGAAGACTTCAATTGCTTCTTCCGGGGTTTCTACTGATTTGATGAAATCATCCATGTAGAAGTTGTTTTGTATTGCCTTTGCTGCAATCGGATACTTTTTTTCGTTGTCCAGTCCCACTCGCTTGAGAGCATAGTTCGCGCAAGTTGGAGAACTCTTAGCTCCAAATACATGACGCTGATATTCGTATATCTGAACAGGTTCGTTAGTTCTTGGACGCCATAAAAACCTCAAGCAACTTCTATCCTGTTCGGGAACTTGCACTTGTAGAAACATCGATTCGATGTCAGCTGTCAGGGCTATTGGTCCTTCGCGGAATCTGAATATTGTTCCGATCAAGCCGTGTAGCAGATCAGGTCCTGCTAGTAGCTTATCATTTAGGCATACTTCTTTGTACTTGGATGCGGCATTGCAAACACGTCTTACTTTGCCAGGCTTGTTCGGGTTTAGCACTGGATGGTGTGGCAAATACCATACTTTCCCGAAGGTGCCTTTCGCTTCGGACTCGTCCAATATCTTTACGAATCGTTTTTCTACGTCTGTATCTATTGACTGTTGATACAAATTCTTCAGGTTTGGGTCCCTTTGGAATCTTCGCTCCAGTGAGTAAAGCTGACCCAAGGCTGAGCTGTAATTGTTCGGTAGGTTTGGCTCTGGTTCACTCCACAGCATTCCCACTTCATACCGCTCGCCTGTGAACTTTGTCGTACTCTCTAGCATCTTCTGTGCCTGCAGTTCCTTCTTTGACTGACTGACGACGTTGATTTTGGAAGCATAGGTTTCTATGTCCCACCAGGTTTGAATATTCTCTGCCACTTTCACATCTTCAGTGAAGGCGAAATGACAAACATTTTGTCTTCTTTTGCCCGTCATGGGTCCACTGACTACCCATCCTAGCTCTGTTAGAACGGCGAAAGGTTCACTTCGTTTTCCTATCTTATAGTCCAATGGGCGTTGTAGCTCATAAGCATCTTGACCAAGGATGATGCCAACTTCCATCAAGTTGAAGCTTTTGTTTGGTAAAACACTCAAGTGGTTGAAGCTTTGCTTCAGCTTGTTGTAGTTGTAGTTTGTGTTTCCCAAGGAGATTGACGGGTGTGCAAACGCTTCGATTGAATGCACCTTTGAATGTAGTCCCTTTATTTTGAGAGGAACCTTTTCTGTCTTCAGATCCTTCGTTCCGTGTATGCCAGCTATGTTGAGCGTCACACCGGTGCCTTGGGCCCGTAACTTCTCTTGCACACTTTGATCGATGAATGAAACCGTTGATCCACTATCGAGGAAAGCATATGTGTTCAGCCTGTTGCCACCGCTCTGTATTGAGACAGGAACTATCTGAAGAAAGCTAGTAACTTCGTTACTCTGGTTGATTGTTGCTGCGCTTACGTTGACTGCATGATTGCCCTCGTCCATTTGGTTTTCTGAGTGTAGCAATCGGTTGTGCTTCTTGATGCATCCATTGATGCCGCACGCATTGACTTTACAATCTTTGATTGCATGTCCTTTGCCTAGACATCCGTAACATAAGCGTTGCTTTCTCACTGCTGCGTACCGATCATTCACACTCATGTTCCTGAATAGTGGACAGTTCCATATTTTATGAGTGCCATCAGCTAGCGGACAGTGATCACTTTGCATTTGCTTCGTTTCTTTCACGTTGGAACTTGCACTGAAGTTCGACGTTTTCGAGAACCGTTTGTCTCTATTTGTGCTTCTTCGGTCTTCTTCTCTTCGCTCTCCCTTGAAAGCTGAAAACCCTTCGTGCACGAATGCTATCCTTGATAGCCATTTTTCAAACATAATCAGATCAGGCCAATCTTCATCTTTATCATCAACATAGAACCACCACTTCTCTTTGAGAACTTGGGGTAGTTTATCTACTGCCATGTACAATGTCGAGCTTGATTGCAGATCACCAATCTGCTTGTACTCTTTGAGCACATTCACAAAGTTCGAAACAATAACTGAGAAACTGATCAGACCTGTTGAGTCGTGTGGTTTAACCTGACTTGCTTTGCGAAGGCTCTCCAGTTGTGCATCAATGATCACATGAGGCCTTCCAAATTTCCTCTCCAGAATATTCCATGCAGCACCATAGAATTGTCCAGAATAGCCCATTCCAGAGATTGCTGACCTTGCCTTGCCTGTCAGTAGAGTCTTCAGATGGCTCATCTTCTCTGAGTCTGGTATTGGTCGTTGATCCACTGTAGCAATGAACATACTAGACCACTCCGGCCATTCGAGAGGGTTCCCGTCGAAGTTGTTCAACTTCAGCTTTGGTAGGCTACTACTACCTGAATAGCCAGTGTTGTATCGTAATAGACCAGCTCGGGGGGAAACGTCTCGGTCTTCAACACTTGAGGATCGGTCTCGTGAACTGCGATATCGTGAGAAGTGACTTTGCCTGTTCACTTCAGGGGTTACTTCGAAGCGAGTTGTTGATCGATCTGGTGTTAGAAGGTTGTCGATTCTGCTGGCCCAGTCAGAGACATCTCTTTTCTTGGGGGTCTAGTTGAAAGGCGATTTGTCTCGAGCACCAGTTGATTGGGAACGAGCATCATCGTTCTCTAATGCTGTTCTCTTCACTTTGCGCTCTAGCTCACGCTCTTCCTCCAGCAGTTGATGCTTGGTTTCCAGTTCCTTCATTTGCATTTCCAGCTCTAGCTTCCTTCGCTCGAACCGTGCTTGTTCGAATCGCATCTTGGTTTCGAACTCGATATCGAATTTCTTCATCCTTTCCTCGCGCCTTTGCTTTGCTGAAGATGTTTCCGAAACATTCTCCGTTTCTTGGCCACTTGCTGTTGCCCCATTTTGCACTGTTTGAGCAACTGGGTTGTCCGTTTGGTAGTTGTTGCTCTCGCTGTCATTCACTGCTTGCGTTGCGTTGCTTTGCTCTGCATTCATTTCTGGTTGCGTGCCTTTGCTTATATATGCAAGCCAATTATAGTCCAAACTTGCTTTGCACTCCCTTGCTTCTTTCAGATGCTCTTCAACGAAATTAGCTTGATAGGGCACAAGCTTGTTTCGACGCTGCAGTTGCTTGGGTATTTCTTCCTCTAGAAGGTGAACAGTCTGTTGATAGAGGACCTTTAGTTTGTTGGGTCGATCTGAATCTTCAATTATTTTGTAGCCAATCCCTGTTTTGGTGTGGACTTCTTCCCGTAAATCTTGGAGCTTCTTGTCGTACCTTTGAGCTGTCGATTGAAGCTCCTCTCTGCTGATTGTGTTTGTTTTGCCTGATTGCCTTTTGCTTTGCTTGCTGCTTTTAAGCGAGGTTAGTTCTTCAACGTAATTTGTGAAGTGCACTCGCAACTTTCGCTCTGCCTCACTGGCGTTGCGCTGTTGATTTGTTTGATTCTCTTTGGGGGATGCCTTCGGCACTCTCTTCATCAGATTGGACAGCAGTTTGCCTTCCACTGTCCGGGTCGGCGGACCAAATGTAACAGCTGCTCTCCTATCAAAGTCAAGGAAAACTTTACACCGCCCAGTTCGTTTCAGCGGTTTCAAATCTGTCCGGATATTGTATTTTTGCAGTTAACTTTTGTGAACTGTATTATCCGCTATACTTTAGAATGCCGTTGCATTACTTGATACTCAATAATTTCAAATAACTAATTGTTTAGCTTTGCTGAATAACAAATAACTTTGCTTCAATTAAGCAAAAGTCCGAAATTCCAAATAAGCAAATTAGTTCAAATTAGAGGTTTTTCAGTGATATCTCCTTAACCACAAAAGCTAGTGAGATAAAATTTCACAGGGTTAAGAACGTTAGGTAGGCCTACTATCTGATGTAAATTTAAACAACGCTGGGTAAACTGCGTTGGTGGGGCTACCTTTTATATTTTATACCCAATCTTAATACATGGGCAAAAATTTCAATGTTGAATAACTCGGTAAGTAATGATTCAAAATTGAGCAAACTTGGCAGTGCACAACACTGTCATACAAGTAATCAAACGAAAAAGGAATGAACGGAATCGGTAGAATTGTCTTTGAGAAATAACACAACAAGTTTCACCTCAGATTTGAATATACTGAGTTAATTTAATCATCAGCTTTTGTTTCTCAATTGGCCTCAATAACACCAATATCAAACTAGGCTAGGCTTCGTTAGAGCCAGTAAGAGCAACTGACTATGTGCTTTGCACAAAGTTTCTCTTACTTAGGAACTTCGTTCCTCAGAAAGAAAGTTTTGAGAATATCAAAGTTAATTCTCTCTTCACAAGTCAAAGTAAAGTTAAAACTGTACAATCACTAATATGATCTACAGAAACAAGACACGATAACAAGTAATTTACCGCTCAAGAAAGTGTGCTTCAATACACACTGTATGTCAGTTTAATACGACCAAAATTGCAAGTTTTCAACTGATTTTTGGTAGTTTTTCAAGCTCTATTTATACTGCCGTACATGTCAAAATTGCATCTCTGATTGGTTGTAGATTACTATGTCGTAAGATTCTCTGAATGCACTGAAGTTGGGGTTCGGGATACCTTATACGGTGCCCCGCACTCTCTGAATTAGTATGAAAATCGCAAAATTCATCGAATCTGGCTTACCAAGTTGGGTATCTCTTGCTCCGTTTGAGCTAAATTTGTGCGATTGTGAACACTTGAATACGTGGCAATAATTGCGTAATTAAAGTTTGAGTTTCTGTTTCACTTCATATATGACGATTACGTACTAATAATAGTTGCTAAATATAAATGTTGAACAAAATGAACAAATCCGTTTGGCTTCGATAGAATGTAGCATTAAATTTTGCTTGTCACGCTATTCTAGCTTTAAGGCTTGAAATGGCCTTGAAGCGCTATTCAATTTGATTTCTGAGTTGTTAAGCTCAGCCGCAATACTCAGAACTGATATATATTAAATTAATACGTTTCGGATCAAGAACAGAATACAAATGTTATGGTAGGTCGGCAAAGAACAGAAACAGTTGACATCAATTTACCGAGCTAACGATGGAAGTACATGAACAATTAATTTTTTTAAAATTTTCAGATTGAGTTAATTTTCGATAACAAAAGAAATACATAGCAACAATTTCAACACAAAGCAATGTTTGTTCTTTTAAACTCAGTATTACAATCGACTCAAGACAGTTTTAGGCACGCTTTACGTCAATAATGCAATTTATAACATGTTCTTTTCTAGACCTGGATACTGTCAATTTAACAATTCCCGTGTCGAAATTACACCCCCTGATTTACCCACAAGCCGATTTAGGAGTAGGGGGTAAATTGTCTATGGGGGATAAAACGTTATAAGAATAGGGAGCAATGGTTGGTAATGGGAGAACAATTAGATTATACCAACCAAAAACTAAAACCCAAAAAGATGTAAGATTAGAGGGGTAATTTTAAGGCGGCAATACCATTTATGATTAGGGGTAATGGGGTAGTGCGGAGTACATTCATATAGATGGACCTTCAAGAATTGGGAAAGCATTGATGGTTTTGAGGATTAGGAGAACCGGCTGAGTATACAGAAGATGCGGGTTCAGGACGCAGTCTTGAAGCATGCGGGTTACAATGTAAGATTAGGGCTTCCAAGAGGGGATAGGGGATAAAATGATGTTTGAGTCGTTTTACACCCATTACCCCTCTACTCTTGCATCAGCTTACACCCCCCCCCCCCCCCCCCGAAAAAAATACCCCCCAACAAAATGTAAGAGTTTAGAGGGGATATTGCTAAAAAGTCCCCCGATTACCCCCTAATCTTACTTATTTTTGGTGGTAAAAAATTCAGACGGGTATATTCAGACTTCTCAGAAAACGAGTTCTCTGTTAATGAACAAATTAAGCAATTTTTTTTACAAATCCAAAAAAACATCCAAAAAAACAAGTCTGAACACCCTCTATAGACAAATTTGGAGATTCGATAAACAATACAAAAAACAAATTAACGAGAAAAATACAGTTCTACATGAATGTTGTGAAATTCTTCAATAATATGACAAAGCAAACACCTGACTATTATAATTTCTTACGTCCGATGATAATATATTTATTCAAAATAACACATTACTTTTTCAAACAAACGAAAAATGTATAGCCTTATATCATAATTAAACAGTTATATCATATAAGATAATTATTCAAGAAAGCACCTTAGTTTTTCAAAAAAACCACTAATATACAACCAGCATAAGGATGCAAAATAAGCTACACTATCGGATCAGTAAGTTACAAATCAGTTTTGTCGTTCATAACGTTATACAGAAGCTCATTTTATCCATAATAATGGATTTTAAAAACTAACGATACTGATTTTTTGCCCGCCTCTTCATATAAAATCTCATTTACAGCCCAAGTCTAGCTACAGATTTATGAAAAGACAATGCTTGACCCAAATGTACTATGAAAAGACCAAATTCGACTCAATCGAGCTATAAAAAGATTTTAGGTGGACTTCAAAACATTCTGGACTTTAGCTCGACTCAGATTATTCGCGAAAGACTTTAGCTGGACCAAATATTTTGGCTGGATTTGAGCTCGACACAATGTTGCAAACAAAGTCGAGTTTAAGTTTTTTCATGGGTCCATCACTGATTTTTTTCAAAAGTCTGCTTTTTTGACATTAAAATTTTTTCGTACAATATTGCATATAACATAGTCAGCGTGTATGCTAATTCATTTTTTACAATTCAGAAGAACCACTGATCCCTCAAAAATTTTTGAAAAAAGGTAGTTTATAATTTTGGACGGGAAAACAAACTGAATAAAGCAGAAATTTTTTCATGGCTAATAGAACTAGGACCAATGCATTTAAGCTAGCTGTTTTCATTGAATCACGTAATTGCTAATATACTCGAGCTGCCATAACTCTTTATCTTACGATTTGACGAAAATCTTAATGCCTTTGGCAGTTTTCCAACTGTTTCTTAAGTTGGACTGCTCTGGTGCAATTCTATTAAGTCTTGCTCCGGCTCTGCTTCTGTAAGTACAGAAGCCGAAAAAATTGTGAAAATTCGGACTTTGAAAAAAACAGACTTTTTACTAATGAAGAGACTAATGATGGATCCATTAAAAGACCATTACTCCACTTTGTTGGTTATGAAATGACTAATGTTGGACCCATGAAAAGAACTTAGCTGGACTTTCTTCGTTATGAAAGGACTTAAGCTCGACCCATGAAAAGATATTAGCTCGACTGTAACTATGAAGCTCGACCGTGTAATTATAGTCAATATTGGCCCTACTACTAGACTTTTAAAGTCCCTTCATAAGTCGAGGCGTAGGCCTGGGCGTCCATTGACCAAAAAGATAAAAAAAACTTTGCGTAACCAAAAAATACTTAAAAACATAGATCTTCACCAGAACACAGTTATTGCAATGATGTAATCACAGAGTTTTTAGTTTTATGATTCCTTTTCAATCAGTTTAACGCTGTTTCTATCCTTTCATTAGCAAATCCAAATGCAACGATTGAATTTTAGAGAAGAACAAGCAACATTTAGCAGAGAACAAGTTGTTGAAAGAGATGCCGGAGAAGTACAGTACTGGGGATACTTTGTGGATAAACCGTTGATCGCAGACAACCAAACAGAAAGAATCCTCCGGTGACATTAGGAACAATAGGAGTGAAGGAATTTTGGAAACTACTGACGAAAATATTCATTATTTAATCAAAGAAATATCACGTTTGATATATTTACATGGCTTCGCAAACAAGGCAAAAAAAGAAGCAATTGCTCAGTTTTACGGTGCTATTAGATCACGAACACGCATTGTTCAGAGACATTTTCAGTTTTAATAAGCAGAATAGAGACATCAGCGTGAACTTCTAAAAGGGACAACTTCCCCTCAACAAGCACTACAAATTGCCAAGAAATGATTTCAGAATTCAAGACAAACTAGCAACAGAAAATGCATCAGGCAATCTTCCTTTCATCTTAAATGAATGCAAAAATGTTATTGGCATTGAACACACGATCATTGGGTTATAGTCAGTCCCATAAAATTGCAACGCTATCGAACATTTCAAAGGTCAAAGTTCAAGTTTAAAACATGTAAATATCTAGCAACACACTGTCCATTTGCATGCCCCGATTTTTTCGAACGTTCGCTTGCGTTGCAACTTTAGGGGCTTACCATAGACAAAAAAAGTTTAAGGGTCGCACTGCTTGGCAATTTGGAGTTTACAATAAAAGTCAGACAGAATGATCACAGATTAATTTTGCAGCTGTGGACTTATCTATAACACACTGTCCAGCAATTGTACAGAAAGCATAAAAAGATACTCGAAAAATTATTTCGCCCGTGCTTCTAGAAATTGCGATCGTCAAATGGGTAGTAACAGAGATCGAACAATAAGACAGATAACAAGGTGTTTGAATCAAATGCCAAAACTTGGCAGATAATTAAATTTATCAGACACTGCGAATCAGACAATTATGCAGTATTTCACATCAGCGACGATACATTGATTGAGTCAAACTGTCTTAACATAGAATTGAAAATTGGCTGACGGAGGGGAAACCCCTCAACAATCAATTATCAACAAAGTTCTAGCCAAAAAAATTTGGCATTCAGCATCGTACCAAAAGCAAACTGGAAAAAATAGAAAAAAATAGAACTGAATAAAAAATGGATGAAAAATGGAAACGAATAAAATTGCTGGATAGATTGCCACATCCACTCTGATTTTAAAAACCAACATCTACCGAGATCGATTATTTGATTTGTTGACAATATAATACCAAAACTGATGGGAAAAGCACATCAGACATCAAATAACAACGAACTTATAGTACTAAAAGGCGAACAACTTATAGTTGTAAAAGAGAAAAAGCGACAGGTCTAAAACATGACTGCCATTACAAAAGCAATTAGCTAAATTTCATCTCTTTAGTAGTAGAACACAAAATCAAATCAACGCAAATTTAACTGTCGCTTTTTGCTCTAATTAACTCTACCATTAAATCACCTGTAATTTCAGTTAATCAAAATCAAACATCAAATTACTCGATTAATCGAATTGGAATTCTTACTAACAAAATTTATATAATATACTCGTGTCAAAATTCCTACCTCTCGGGTTTCATGTCAACTCTTCTCTCAACGGATCAAAAGTTCAAAGGAAAAAACCCTCCAGAAAAAACGTCGCATTCGACCCCAACTACGAAGTTCCAGAGCTCACAATCTTGATCATCTTTCCGCTCATTCCTTGCATTTTTTATTCCGCTTAAATTCCGCTCATTTCTTGCATTTTTTATTCCGCTTAAATTCCGCTCATTCCTTGCTTTTTTTATTCGGCTTAAATTCCGCTCATTTCTTGCATTTTTTATTCCGCTTAAATTCCGCTCATTCCTTGCATTTTTTATTCCGCTTAAATTCCGCTCATTTCTTGCATTATTTTTTATTCCGCTCATTCCGGTCATCTCTTGCATTTTTTGAGCAGAATTTGAGCGGACTCCTCGACCAGGGGTAACTTTGTTTATTCAACAGACAATATTTTGACCGAGATAGAGTTCCTTGAAACTCCAGATAATGTACTCATTGAAAGTTTTCTTTTGCTTCCATGACCCTGATAGGCTCGGTGTTAAAAGAGATCCGATACTTTATGGTTGTCGAGGATGATCAACGATGTAATGAGCTAAATAATTGTATCAACTTATATCGTAAGGATTTTCAGGATCGTCACGTATACCTATGTTTGGATACCAAGATGCCATATCATAAATTTCCGAAAAATGAGATGATTGAATCTTTCCAAATGTCTCCAGATGGGAAATGACAGATCTCTCTTCAAGCGCATTTTTGTCACACATAATCAGAGATATTCTAGCCAAAGCCACAGAAAACACATCTTTGTATGGCCACAGGTAGGTACCTGAAGACGATTATAACTAAATTTAAATACTGCTCTTTACCGAAAGTTCGGGAACGAAAGGATAAAAACACCATAAATTTGCAAAGCTGATAATCGCTGACCGCAATCAACAAGTAAGCTCACCTAAAGCAACTGATCAGATTGCTTAACGTCCATTGGCAAAAGCCTAATCTGGTAAACATATCAAGTATTTTTGGCATTTTGCAGAAGAACGTATAACTATCTACGGTGTTTCGAGAACCATAAGAGTATACCAATCGCAACGTTTAATATGTACGAAGTTATGAAAATTATTAAGGCGAAAAGATCAAACCAAATAACCAAGGCGAAAACAATTGAGCTATCGGTTTCATCAAAAGAACGTACGCAGCAACATCAAACGCAGCATCGCATCAATTAATCGTCGCAGCAAAATAAGTAGAATTTATGATTTTCCAAAAGCGATCAGAGAGAGAGAGAGAGAGAGAGAGAGAGAGAATTTATGAGCTCAGAATATGCTATCCATTAAACCAACAAAATTGCCCCATTTCAGGCACAATAACCTCCATTGCCTAAAACTCCACTTAGTAGTACAAAAAAGATCATTATTGTCGCCGCGGAACAATTTAGGATAAATTAAAAGAATGTGTTTACAGACTTTTGTGTAACTAGATGTTATCAGACGAATACTGGCAGACGGAGGGGAAACCCCTCAACAATCAATTATCAACCAAGTTCTAGCAAGATAAATTTTGGCATTCAACATTGTGTCAAAAGCAAACTGGAAAAAAGAGAAAAAAATAGAACTGAATAAAAACGGATGAAAAATAGAAAAAGATGGAAAGCGCAGTCTTGGAATGTTTTTGTGATAAAAATGCTGGATAAATTGCCACATCCACTCTGATTTTAAAAACCAACATCTACCGAGATCGATTATTTGATTTGTTGACAATATAATACCAAAACTGATGGGAAAAGCACATCAGACATCAAATAACAACGAACTTATAGTACTAAAAGGCGAACAACTTATAGTTGTAAAAGAGAAAAAGCGACAGGTCTAAAACATGACTGCCATTACAAAAGCAATTAGCTAAATTTCATCTCTTTAGTAGTAGAACACACAATCAAATCAACGCAAATTTAACTGTCGCTTTTTGCTCTAATTAACTCTACCCTTAAATCACCTGTTATTTCAGCTAATCAAAATCAAACTTCAAATTACTCCATTAATCGAACTGGAATTTCTACTTACAAATTTCGTATAATATACTCGTGTCATAATTCCTCCCACTCGTGTTTCATGTCAACTCTTGTCTCAACGGATCAAAAGTTCAAAGGATCTCAACACTCCAGAAAAAAGTCTCATTCGACTAAACTACGAAGTTCGGGAGCTCACAATCCTGATCATCTTGTAACTTTGTTTATTCAGCGGACAGTATTTCGACCGAGATAGAGTTCCCTGAAATCCATATAATGTATTCATTGAAAGTTTTATTTTGCTTCCATGACCCCGATAGACTCAGTGTCAAAATAGATCGAACACTTTATGGTGGTCGAGGATGATCAAAGATGCAATGAGCTAAATAAGTGGATCAACTTATATCGTAATGACTTTCAGGATGCTCACGTATACCTATGTTAGCATACCGAGATGCCATATCATAAGTTTCCAAAAAATGAGATGATTAAATCTTTCCAAATGTTTCCAGATGGGGAATGACAGACCTCTCTTCGAGCGTATTTTTGTCACACATAATCAGAGGTATTCTATTCAAAGCCACAGAAAATACATCTTTGTGTGGCCACAGGTATGTACGTGAAGACGATTATACCTAAATTCAAATTCTGCACTTGACCGAAAGTTCGGGGACGAAAGGATAAAGAAACATTTTGACTTTGAAAAGCTGATAATTGATGATCGCAATCAACATGTAAACTCACCTAAAGCAACTGATCAGATTGCTTAACGTCCATTGGCAAAAGCCTAATCTGGTAAACATACAAAGTATTTTTTGCACTTTGCAGAAGAACGTATAACTATCTACGCTGTTTCGAGAAACATAAGAGTATACCAATCGAAACTTTTATTATGTACGAAGTTAGGAAAATTATTAAGGCGAAAAGATCAAACCAAATAACCAAGGCGAAAACAATTGAGCTATTGGTTTCATCAAAAGAACGTACGCAGCAACATCAAACGCAGCATCGCATCAATTAATCGTCACAGCAAAATAAGTAGAATTTATGATTTTCCAAAAGCGATCAGAGAGAGAGAGAGAGAGAGAGAGAGAGAATTTATGAGCTCAGAATATGCTATCCATTAAACCACCAAAATTGCCCCATTTCAGGCACAATAACCTCCATTGCCTAAAACTCCACTTAGTAGTACAAAAAAAGATCATTATTGTCGCCGCGGAACAATTTAGGATAAATTAAAAGAATGTGTTTACAGACTTTTGTGTAACTAGATGTTATCAGACGTATACTGGCAGACGGAGGGGAAACCCCTCAACAATCAATTATCAACCAAGTTCTAACAAGATAAAATTTGGCATTCAACATTGTGTCAAAAGCAAACTGGAAAAAAGAGAAAAAAATAGAACTGAATAAAAAAGGATGAAAAATAGAAAAGGATGGAAAGCGCAGTCATGGAATGTTTTTGTGATAAAATTGCTGGATAGATTGCCACATCCACTCTGATTTTTAAAATCAACATCTACCGAGATCGATTATTTGATTTGTTGACAATATAATACCAAAACTGATGGGAAAAGCACATCAGACATCAAATAACAACGAACTTATAGTACTAAAAGGCGAACAACTTATAGTTGTAAAAGAGAAAAAGCGACAGGTCTAAAACATGACTGCCATTACAAAAGCAATTAGCTAAATTTCATCTCTTTAGTAGTAGAACACAAAATCAAATCAACGCAAATTTAACTGTCGCTTTTTGCTCTAATTAACTCTACCATTAAATCACCTGTAATTTCAGTTAATCAAAATCAAACATCAAATTACTCGATTAATCGAATTGGAATTCTTACTAACAAAATTTATATAATATACTCGTGTCAAAATTCCTACCTCTCGGGTTTCATGTCAACTCTTCTCTCAACGGATCAAAAGTTCAAAGGAAAAAACCCTCCAGAAAAAACCTCGCATTCGACCCCAACTACGAAGTTCCAGAGCTCACAATCCTGATCATCTTTCCGCTCATTCCTTGCATTTTTTATTCCGCTTAAATTCCGCTCATTTCTTGCATTTTTTATTCCGCTTAAATTCCGCTCATTCCTTGCATTTTTTATTCAGTGACGTATCATGCGGTACTTTCTTGCGGTCGAAAAATTCTGTCTCTCAATTTTGCTGGAGGGACAAAAACTTGTAAAATTTTCTCGATTTGTGCGGTGGACAAGAACTTGTAAAATTTTCTCAAGTTTGTGGGGGACAAAAATTTGTAAAGATTTTGTCAATTTTGTGCGGTGAGAAATTTTTTCCAAATTTGTTCGGTGGGCAAAAACTTATAATAATTCCGGCTATTTTGTGCGGGGGCAAAAGCTTGTTAAAATTTCACAGTTTTCTTGAATTATTGAAAAACTTGCAAAAATTTTTTAAGTTTAAAAATTTTTGCAAGGTTGATTTTAAAGTTTAAAAGATCTTAAACCCTTTTTTAGTCAAAAAGACTATTCATGGGTTTTCAAAAGACATATAGCTGACTTACCTTTTCTTTATTTCAATCTCTTGATAAGTTTTAACTAATAAATCGACAGTAAAACGAAATGGAGTCAAATTTTGGTGGTTTTGATCCAACATCTAGTTTTAATTTGATAGTTTTATTGGCCATATGTTATCCCAGATTAGCGAGTGCGGGTAGATTAGAAAACCAATAAAACTTGAGTGCCAGGGCTTCAAATTGAGAATTATTGTGTCTGGTATGAAATTTGCAGCGTCAGAGTTGAAAAGAATGCAACTTTGCAGAGAATAAGGAAGAAATATACGTACCAAATGGACAAAATAAATGCTCAAAACTATACAAAAGCTTCCAAAACAGTACTGAAAAAGTGTTTGTCGTATAGTTTGCCGTATAGCAATTCATATACCACGATTGAATGACGGGATGGTTAAAAGTCGGGAAAAAATTGTGTATTTTAAGAGTAAAAATTGTTGTGTTTGGACAATTTTATGCAAAATAATTCCACAAAAGCAATTCCTTAATGCACAAACTGTTTTGCATTGTGAATGACAACAAGTGCAGACCGGTAAATTGTGTAACACAAGGTGTTTTTAGGATAATGCAAATGTGATGACGTAATATAAGGTAAAACTTGGGAAAATTATAAAAATGACAAAATTTTAACGGGAAAAACTGATGTCCCACTGAACCTTACTGCGTAACTTAGGAAAAATGATAGAATGAGCAGATTATTTCCCTTATATACTTAAGAAAACTAACTTCTCTTTTGTTGTAAAGGAAAATTTTTTTTCTTTACTTTAATGAACAGTTTTCCTGTTCTGTTTTTGTTCTCCTAATAGATTCATAGAACTAACAATAACTATAGCTGTATGTCTACAGTGTTCATCTTTTTTCATCCAATCTGGAATTGTTTTGCCGACCTCTGATTGGTTGAAAGCTGGCTGCTGTAAGGTTAATTTTAGTCTGGTGCATGTGATAAAATATGTTTTTGATTTTTTGGTTTTGCAAGTTTTGGTTTCGTCGTTTGTGATTGGTTGGCCGAGTTTTAGGAATTAATGTGTCTACTATATGTGTCAACATGTGTCTTCTATTACCAAAAGCAATTCAGTGTGGTCGTCTCCGGCTCTCTTATTGGTCAGCCGAGTTTAAGCTTTATTACTGTATTGCACATGTTTGAACAAGTGTTGTTTTATTATCAAAGAGAATGTGTGGTCACAAGTCTGAGTGTCTGTTTACAAAGAAAAAAGTATGTCGTCGTCTCAAGATTACTTTGATTATTAACGATATAGCGCGTTCTGAAAAACGATATGTAGTTGCCTATGTGAAAACATATGATAATACTGGAACTTACATATCGCTGAAACTTTTCAAAAAAGTAAACGGAGACAACGAAATTCGTTTCAACCAAAAACTCACTCTCCCGATGCAGGAATTGGAGCATGTGGGAGAAAAATATTGATGCTATCAGAAGAATAACTCTCTCAAAGTTTGCGAATGACCAGAGCAGCTCTGTCAAAAGGATGATACATCCTGGTTCCAGTTTAGAACCGAATGGTCAAAGTCGTAGCTTCAGATTCAAAACATCGAAAAAGATTCAGAGTGTGATAAAGAGAATTAAATAGCAAAAGCAAATGGTTGAAGCAAAATTTGAACGTACACCTGAATATTTTTGACAATTTCAAATACTTTTGCGATGTTTTAATTGCAATAGTGAGCCTCAATTTGATTCTAATCTTTTAAAAATCTTCGCATACAGCCAGCACTAAAATGAAGATCATTGCAGAATACAACAATTTTATAACCATATCATTGCTGCTTTTGATCAATTAACGCAATCCCTCAAGGATGCTTCTTCTAAACCATATACAATACAATACAATGTCTCTTCACTTGTTTTCAACTGCTCATTCGGGGGTCTTCTCGCATAGTGCATTATGGGGAAGTGATGGAAAAACTTCAGGAAGCAGTCAGTTACAACGACTAGCAAAATCTAACTGTTTCAAACTATAAGAAAAAATAACCAAATGTCAACATGATAATGACACAGGATGTTCAAACGCAAACTAACTTTTTGCCTACTTGCACGATTGATAGATTTTATAGTATTTATAATGGTGGTAAGTACGGTGAGCTTTCCAAAATACTTGATATTTTAAATAGTGGCTATGGTTGGTTGCATACTGACAATAGTTTTCTTTCCATAAATCGAAATCTTTTATTCAACAATTGTCTTGTTCTGTTGTCTTTGAAGAAAGAATTGAGCCAACAAATTTTAATTAAAAAATATTAGAGCATTTGATTAGCAAAGCGTAGCAAAACATTATTGTCCGAATTCAATATCAAAGGATATCCATAACCAAACAACACAAGCGCAATATAAATGGAAAAAAAGTCCACGGAGTTTTGAGTTTTGATTTTGAATTGGCTTAAGTTTGAGTATTTGAGTTACTTCATTGTAAAGTTTTACCAGTCGGCAATGAAATAATTATAGTTTTGTATCAGGATTCCAAGCGGATCTGCCAAATAAACTTTGTTTTCGTGAAACAAAATATCCATCCAATGACTTCCTGCATGTTGCGACGGTGAAGCATTGACTATGATGAATCCCTCTATTATTAGCTTTGGGAAATTGTCCGCTGCAAAAACTCCATAAAAATAATATTTCAAATGAATGTATTTTCCCAACAAATAGTTTATTTCAGCACTCTCCATCTGTGGGGTAGGTGTTAATTGAGTTTTTGGTCACCTTTCGTTCCGAATTAACATAAAATTTTGAGCTTCTTTCACCAGAAATAGAATTTCTACGTTGGCTGCCAATGCTCCGTCAAATTTAAGTTGACCTGAAATTGAGCAATTTGTAAGTTCTAGATGAATGAAAACATGAGAAGACTCTTGCGTTGAAGTTAAGTCAATAACTAAAACAAAGCGATTGGGATAGTTATCCAGGTTTATGCCGTGCCCACATTTGTCAAGAAAAGCTAAGGCTTCCAGAGTATTGAAGTAAATCCGGTGATTAAAAATTTGTTGAGACCGGTGTTTCAACAATAGGTCGACCATTTCTATAAACAACAATTTGGCTCAAATTTAATTTATGGCAGTGAAAGGGGTTAGTGCAATTAGTTCCGAGGTATGCTTGATTTGTTGCAATTGCAATAACCATACGTCGTACTGGTTCTTTCGAAAAAATATCATCATGGCTCCAACTTTTTATTCCAGTTGTAGCTAAAGAAGTTCGTGCCAATACTTTGG
Source organism: Convolutriloba macropyga (assembly GCF_964194025.1). Taxonomy (NCBI): domain Eukaryota; kingdom Metazoa; phylum Xenacoelomorpha; order Acoela; family Convolutidae; genus Convolutriloba; species Convolutriloba macropyga. The sequence continues at coordinate 5,285,353 of NC_134477.1, forward strand.
TATAGCGATACACTGCGGGTGTTTTTAGTAGAATGATGTCAATTGCCGCCAAAACAAGATCCGCTACTGTCATTTTTCTAACGTACAGATTAGCCTCAATTATTTTAAATTTGTTAGGTATGTTGGACTTGGAAATCACAATAAAACCTTTTGTAGACCTTGTAAAGGAAATTCGCAATGTGAAACCACTAAGTAAATGTTTATCACAAGTTAAAATATCACTCGCCGGCTTTCCAATAAAATAGTTTTCCTGGGAGCTACAAGAGCTTTTATGGCCACTACGTCGTCCGTGCGACCGTCAGTGGCGTCAATCTTACTTGGTTTGTCCTCGTAATAATATACCTGGCAAACTAGCCATGTGTTTTTTGCAGCTTTTCCTGACGAAAATTCCGTTTCAATGAATGCTTTGTGCGCATGGTTTCCTTTTGTAAAGGAAATTTTAACACCATTAGCAGATACAGTGCATTCTGAAAATTAAGAATGTAGTGCATTGTTGCTCAAGTATGGCTCGTCTGTATTTGCAGCGTCAGTGCCTGTTCTTAAATCGCCGTCATTGTTTCGCGAGATTTTACATTTAATTTCAAGGAGAAGTTTCTGTAAATCTATGAAATTGTTCCTGTCACCCAAAACTTCAAACTCAAGCATTGGACCGTCCGGAGAATATGATGGCCCAACTTTCTAATTAAAAACATTGCCAAAATTAATAAGCAGAGGCTGTATTCGAACAAATCAAGTGTGGTGTGTGTTACCAAGCGGGCAGTAAATTAGTTATCATTTTGAACTTTAGAAAATAAATTTGACCGACTTCTTGTGATAGGCCTCTTCTTACGAATGCTTTGATTTTCACTTCTGGTTTTCATTTTACGCATTCTCTCTGTTTTTGATCCACCCACTTTTTTCCTTACAGTTTTTTGGACAATCGATTTTATTGCTTGTTTTGGAGATTTTTTTCTTTGTAACTACCTCTACTAGCTCAGGAGCTGCTTGAACAATTAATTCACGTTCAATCTTTTTGGCTACAGGCCAAAGAAATTTTCATGCAATCGGCAATGCGGCCCTGCCAATACCTGTTGCTAAGGCCCCAAAACCACTGCCTTGTTGGCGATGGTGTCCTGGAAAGTATGGTGAAACTGATTGCTGTTGATAGTAGGCTTCCATCTAGTCGATTTTTTCAAAATTTAAAGTCAATATAACTTTTCCCGTTCCAGCGAATGGAGCCAATTGTCCGGTTTCTGTCCGCAATTGAATTTCAATTGACTGGAAATTTTTTGATAACAACTTTTTGTTTTCCAAGTTGCTTAACAAAATTCTTTGAGTTGGCTCTATTTCGCAGGGACTACCATTTTTCAGTCGTTGTTTTGATTCAATGACTCAAATAAGAGGAGCTTTAGTATCACCTACGTATTGATATTCAATTATGTTAAATAAAAATCGGTCGCCTCCCTGCAGACAAGTCGAAAGGATAATCAGCGACAAGTTTTTTTTCTTCGTCATCTGCCATGGTCAGATAACTTAAGGCCTTCAGAAGAAAAAAAATTTTAAATCGTTTTTGTTCACTTGATTTATTTTAGCCGGGGAAATAATCTCACTGATTGCAACTCGCCAATCCCCCTCTAAATTTATTTCTTCATTGAAAAAATTTTTGAATAAGGACAATTTGTTTTGAGGATAAATAATCATAGAGACTGATGAAACTAAGTGAACCGTGAATTCATTCATGTTTTGTTATTTCACTACTATTGTCTCTAACTTTGACCGACTCTAATTCATAAAATTTTCCTTTGACTGGCTCCTGAGATGCGTCAATGAGACTATAAGTAGGGCGATTTGTTGTAGGTATATGGTCAATCTCAAAAACTTTGTTGGTAAATATTTGCTTATATCCTTTTCTAAAAGATCAGCTTTTGATATTCGCACAAAGTCCCCAACGTAAAACTTTGGTTGACGAACTAGTGTTGCTGACGCATTAAAAGTTAATGACAGCAAGTAGGGCACGTCTTTTTTCATCACTTTATTCGGCGCCAATTTCGTTACCCTGTTGACTCTAGAGTTAATGGTTTGTACAAAACTCTGCAGTTGATTAATGTACGAGTATGTTCAATTGTCCTCTAAATACTTGTATATCAATTTCTTAAGCGATCTTATATTTCCTTCCGCAAATGCGGATTTTTTCTCGCTAATTTTCAAACTTCAATTTTATTTTTCTGACACAGAGTGCTGAAAGAGCACTTAAATTCTGTACGAGCATGTACCCACACATCTTTAGGTCGCTTGTTTTTTATCGTTTTCTTGAATGCATTGGCTGTTGTTGTGGCGTTCTTTGATTTCAGGGGTTCGACACGTAGATAACGTGAGAAGCAATCAACCGCAACCAACAAGTAATTTACATCTTTGTTCTCTTTGGCTAATTTATCCCCGTGAGCCAAGTCTAGCGACCAAATTTCACTTATATCATAGGCAATAACTTTAAGCGTTGGATTTTTTTTTGATATTTCTTGTGCTTTGTGTGGGCATTTTTGCCCTCCAGAAAAAATTTCACTCTACTTGGTTTCAATTTTGTGCTTTTTGGTAGGTTTCTCACCCTTCCGTATGCTGTGGGACCTTTCGTATATTTTAACTCAGTTTTTTTAATTATTCGTCGAAAGACTCCCAGTTTTTCTCCTCCTCCTGATATCTGTCTTCCTTTGAGGTTTCGAAACCATTTCTGGTGTCTGAGGATTCTTCTGTAAGTAGTTGACAGGTTCCTTTTTCCTTGATTCCTTTTGGTGAAAAAGTTTTTATTTTCTTTTTTCGTTTGGCAATTCTTTGAGTTTTTTTCCGGATCGCAATTTTAGCATTGCTGCTGATCACCAAGTCCTCTTTTATGTTTAAAACCTCAGAAAGCGTAAAATAACCTGGATTACTTAGTTTTTTAGTTGTTTGTTGCAAATCATAGAGAACAATAGGAACATTTATTCCTGTTGCAGTTCCGTCAACAATGAAATTTTCATTTTTGTTTATAACAACCTTTTTTGACCCTTTAATGAGTCTAAGTATTTCTCCGTCCTCGTAAATTTTGCTGGCGCTAACACGTTAAGATTTTGAAGAATTTTGCTCGCAATTTTTTTTTTGAAAACTTAGTGGGATCAGTTGTTTCCCTCGTATCCGAAATTTCCTGGAACTCTTCTTTAGTGTTTTCATTTGATCGAATGCGGTTCAATAAGGAAAATTGAGCACCGGTTTGCTGAACACTGGGATCTTTAGAATTTGTGAGGAATACGGTTGCTCTTTCATAGCTGATTTTTTGGAATCAATATAAATTCTTCAGCAGTTGACATGGCTTAATTCAAATAGATGAAACAAAATTTTAAGATGAGTTGAATCAATTAGAAACCGGTTTTTGTTAGAAAAAGCGCTCGTCGTTTATCCATTGATGACTTTTTCTTAAAAAATTTTCAAATTTTTGTCTGTATTTTTCTAAGTCTCTATTTCACTCTATTTCACTCTTATTTTGACTCTAACATAACCCAGCAAAACCATGTGTAGACATTCACATAAAACCAGTATAACATCACTCTCACAATTATGCACGTATTTCCTTAACTGTTTTGGTTGCAAATGCACCATTTGCTTCATTATAGACAATTTTTTCTCTTTCATCGTTTAGAGGGGTTGTTTCTGCTTTATCAGATGGAAGATAGAACACTGTAGCACCTGGCTCAGTAATATTTGAACAGTATCTTAAGCAATCGGAAGTTTTTGGATCAAGATCGATGAGCAAATGCCCCAACGGTTCTTTCGTTGCCAATTGATAGCAATGTTTCAAAAAGTTAACAAGATTTAACTGCTTGCATAAAAATTCGACTTGTTGAATATCGCGTGTTGATTTGAACAAAATGATGTGTGACGTGTTCAAGTCTATTGCACGAAACCACTTGCTCTGCTGATAAAGATTGTGCTTTATGTAAATAACATTAAAGTTTTTGTGACGCCCTGCAGTGGCAAAATTAACAAATTCTTGTCGCTATAATTTTCTTCACACGAGTCGTTGATTATCAATAGACAGTTTTAAAGGTTATTCAAGCCTTCAAACTTGGCAAACTTTTTGACAAAAACTTGCAGTTTTTGCTCCATTTTGACGTATATTTGTTTCATTTCTCGTTATAAAAACATTTTGTGGTTAAATTTTGGGTAAAATATGTTTCCACTCAACATTTTGAAAATCACCTCTATTTTGCCACAACCTGAGGGACCTAAAACGGCCATGAAGACTCTATCTTGCGTAGATATAATTTTATTCAAGGTCTTGGCTTTTGTAAAAAGTTTCCAACTGTACTTGACATTATGGATATCCAAACTGAGTTTTCTTCACAATTTGGTTTTAACACGGTTAATTTTACAATACAGAGTGAAATTAGAATTAACATGACAAATATTTGCACAAAAAATACAACTTCTGAGCGTGGCAAATTTTTTTGGTTACAAAATTTCAAAGAGGATTTGCTGCTACTTTCTTTTTCAAAATAATTTTCCTCTACAACAGCGTCAACTTGATCAACTATTACTCCATTCATCTCAACACAAAATAAAAACTTGTTTAAAAAAGTATAAATTGGATATCAGTTTATATAAAACAACTCATGGCAATCGAACTCAGTGAGAAAATATTTCATATGAACCATAAAGCACTCAGAGGGTCTCTCAGTTTTGTTATAATCAACAATTTTGTGCACTCTGTCTTCCTTCAGAAAGTGTTGAATATCTTTTGGCAGTGAGGGATCGTTTTGGTCAATTTCCTCACCAACCGTTTGCTTCGACATCAGTAAGAGTTTCGGAGGAAAGACTCTGGTTCAAGTTTAAACATTCTGCTTTCTCCACTGAAGAAAAGGTTCAATATAATTTACTATATGAGTGAATGAGCGAATTTCGTCCTCAGTTAGCAACAATTTAACTTTTCTCTGTAAAAACTTGTTTCTGGTTTTTATGGTTTTGTCTTTGGAAATTGAAAGACTCAGATTTTCGTCCCCCGTAATCAAGGCACAAATTGTTGAACTCGGTGACAAGGGTGCCTCCACTTTCGTCAATTCCTCTCTCATTGGTAACCAGTTGAAACAGAAAATGGCCTTTTTTTGCGAAATGTTTGTTGAAATTGTTTTTGCAAATTGAATGATTTTGACTATTTTGTGTAAAATTGTTCGCAGATAACGAAGGACACTCAAGTGAATTCAGATCAGTAACAGGGCATTCAAGCATCTGTGTCAAAAAATTCATCTTCTCCGCTCCCTTAGCGTAGAATCTTGCACCAGGATTCCGCAAGCAAACGCTTTGAATTATTTGTGTAAGGTTAATATAGGGATAGTTTCCTATGGACCAATCAATACCGTGTACATTTCTACTCCTCCAACTGAAAGATTGCTTTTGTTGAGTTGTTAACTCACTATAACTTGTTGGTGGTAATAATGACGCAGTCAAGGTAGTCTTCAGTGCAAATTACAAACTTTTCAACTATAAATTTTTCTTTTCTGTGACAAAATTCTTGAACGTCTAACACAACCGTTTTGCTGCTCAGCATTCAAATAAGTGAAAAATTGAAGGATGAAAAATCTTTATATAGAGGCAAAATAATATTCCCAACAAATGCCCGCTAAAACAGTTGCTGCTTTTCCACGGAAGAGTATATGAATAACCAGGTCCCTGATTATATATTTCGTATATGAAACCACCTGCGTCGTGTAAAATAGTGTGCAAACGTAAAATTTTTGATACTTTTAGATACTTGTCGAGAGATGAATTGCCGATGACAATTAGACCTCCATATAGACGCAACTTTAGAGCAATATCATGTCAAAGCAGTCGAACTCATTAAAGTACTCAATTGCTGCCAGGAAATTGTCTAATCTCACTGATTTTTCAGGATAATATGCGGAAATGGATAAATATTTCTCGTGAATGTTTTCCAAACAGTTTCTTCAAATAACTGGTTGATCAAAACGCATGCCAAGTCTTTTTTACTTACCAAACTGCCACCCAACAAAATTTTTAATGATTTTCTCTGAAGACCATAAAAATCATTTATTTTTAACAACAATTAAACAACGAGTGAATAAGATTCTTAAGCGACAGACTAACTTATCGAGTTTAATTTTAAAATTTCAACCACTAAGAACCAATAACCGCAAAGCTAACTGCATGTTGTTTTTGTTTGTCCATGAATTCTCCATTGGGTAATGATAAGACATAGAGCAATGCATTCGTATACTGTCTGTAGTCACTCTCTTTTCGCCTTACTAGTCATAAGGTTAAATTTCAAAATTTGCTGTTTTTTGATTGGCTAAGATAAAAACCAAATCTATCCAACTATTATGCTTTACGTGACAATTATAGTTTTGAGCTATTCTTAGAAGCAACACGCCTAAATATGTAGCAAAAACATTTCAACACAAATAATCATTTTCATTCAATTCTTGCATACTGTTTGGTTGCTCACAAAATCCAAATCTTTGCTCTACAACAAATTTAAAAATTTTTGCAAACTCTTTTCACAGTCTTTCCTCACTTCAGAAATCTATTATAGCACAGTTTGTATAGATTTATACTCAATTGTAAAGTTTTAGAATAAATTGTTTTATCTTTTGATTACATAGAAAAGCTGACCAAAAGTTTTTACGACCTGATAAACTACGACAACAATTCATTAACCGCAATTTGTCTACAAAGTTTGAACTTGTTTCCGGTGGCAATTATTCGAAAAGAAGAGGCCAATCCCGATTTGTGAACAACAACATATGAAACTTACAAAAAAAGAGAAATCCGTTAGTCTAATACAAGAGTTGCGGGACAAAGAGTGGATTTCAGTTAACCACATGGCGCTACCAAATGTTATTTTTGACTACATCGAATCATTCAGATTTGAAAAGGCGCTGATGAAAGGAGCACAGTACACGATCGATCATGTTACCGGCTACGTAAGAAAATTTGTGTTCAATCCAGAGACGATAGATGAAAGTGTTATGAAAATTCTTTATGACTATGATATCAAAGAGATTCCTCTTTACGAAAATCAGGAGGGCTATTGGAGGGACCCAGAAATTATCGATAGTTTTTGGCGGATTACAATCAGCCCAGAAAGTCCAGACATTACAACTCGGTCAAATTCTCCTCTCCCAGACTCAACGCCAACTCCCTCGGAAATTTCCATAATTGCCAGCAGCAGTCTTTAGGCGCCATCAGTGAGCCTTTGCTTTGCTCCAAAGAAACAAAAACTGGATATCAACTTCTAAAACTCAATTAAAGACATTGTTTCTTTTGATTCTGAGATCTTCTAGCATGAAAATTATTTTGTTAGTATCCTTTGTTCCGTGTTATATAGCCTAAAATTTCTTTTTCGTCTCAACGCACATTGTTCCACTTGAAATTGAATTTTTGCTACCACAGCGTTTTAATTTATACACAGTAGACAGCATACACATTCTATTGAACATGCGATATTGCGATAGAAGTCAAAGTAATCTCGAGAAGACTTTTACTTTCTTTTCAAACACAAACTCAAACTTAAGACCACACCTTTGATAATAAAACAGCACGTGTTCAAACATGTGCTAGACGGTAATAAAGCTTAAACTCGGCTGACCAATCAGAGAGCCGGAGACGACCACACTGAATTGCTTATGGTAATAAAAGACACATGTTGACACATATAGTAGACACATTAATTCCTAAAACTCGGCCAACCAATCACAAACGACGAAACCAAAACTTGCAAAACCAAAAAATCAACAACATATTTTGTCACATGCACCAGACTAAAATTAACCTTACAGCAGCCAGCTTTCAACCAATCAGAGTTCGGCAAAACAGTTCCAGATTGGATGAAAAAAGATGAACACTGTAGACATACAGCTATAGTTATTGTTAGTGCTATGAAACTTTTAGGAGAAGAAAAACAAAACAGGAAAATTGTTTATTAAAGTAAAGAAAGAAAATAGATTTTCCTTCACAAAAGAAAGAGAAGTTAGTTTTCTTAAGTATAAAAGGGAAAGTATATATTTATATATTTATTTTAAGTATATATTTATCTGTACTTAAGTCTATATTTATCTGTTCATTCTATCATTTTGCCTAAGTTACGCGGCAAGGTTAAGTCGGACATCAGTTTTTCCCGTTAAAATTTTGTCATTTTTATAATTTTTCCCCAAGTTTTACACTATATTACGTCATCACATTTGCATTATCCCTCAAACACCTTGTGTTACACAATTTACCGGTCTGCTCTTCTTGTCAGTCACAATGCAAAACAATTTGTGCAATATGGAATTGCTTTTTGTGAAAGTATTTTGCATAAAATTGTCCAAAAACAACAATTTTTACTCTAAAAATACACAATTTTTTTCCAACTTTTTAACCTTCCCGTCATTTAAACGTGGTATATGAATTGCTATGCGGCAAACTTTCGAATACTTTTTCAGTACTGTTTTGGAAGCTTTCGTATAGTTTTGAGCATTTATTTTGTCCAATTCGTACGTATATTTCTTCCTTTTTCTCTGCAAAATTGCATTCTATTCTCCTCTGACGCTGCAAATTTCATACCAGACACAATAATTCTCAATTTGGAGCCCTGGCACTTAAGTTTTGTTGGTTTTCTAATATGCCCACATTCTCTAATTTGGGATAACATAACATCAATAAATCTATTAAATTAAAACCAGATGTTGGATCAAAACCACCAAAATTTGACTCAATTTCGTTTTACTGTCGATATATTAGTTAAAACTTATCAAGAGATTGAAATAAAGAAAAGGTAAGTCAGCTATATGTCTTTTGAAAACCCATGAATAGTATTTTTGACTAAAAAAGGGTTTAAAAACTTTTAAACTTTAAAATCAACCTTGCAAAAATTTTTAAAATTAAAAAATTTTTGCAAGTTTTTCAATAATTCAAGAAAACTGTGAACTTTTAACAAATTTTTGCCCCCGCACAAAATAGATGGAAATATCGTTAGTTTTTGCCCACCAAACAAATATGGCGATAATTTCAGAAGTTTTTCTCACCGCACAAAATTGACAAAATGTTTACAAGTTTTTGTCCCCCACAAACTTGAGAAAATTTTACAAGTTCTTGTCCCCCGCACAATTCGAGAAAATTTTACAAGTTTTTGTCCCTCCGGCAAAATTGAGAGACAAAATTTTTCGACCGCAAAAAAGTACCGCATGATTCGTCACGGGTGGGGAATATACTACTTGCATTTTGCAGAAGAACGTATAACTATCCAGAATTAGGAGAAATATAGTAGTATACCAAGCGTAATGTTTAATAGGTACGAAGTTTTGAAAACAATGCTATGGTTCAAAACATCAAACTAATCAAGGCAAAAGACCATTGCGCTATTGGTTTCATCAAAAGAACGAGTCAGGCTATCAAACGCAGCATCGCATCCATTAATCCTCAAATCAAAGTAATTGAAAGAAATTATGATTTTCAGGTACAATAACCTCCATTCCCGAAAACTCCACTTAGAAGTACAAAAAAAGATCATTATTGTCGCCGCGGAACAATTTAGGATAAATTAAAAGAAGTTGTATACAGACCATTAGTGTAACGAAATGTTGTCTGAGACCATTAGGGTAACTTAATGTTGCAAGACGAATAGTGGACTAATGAAGAGATTAAAATGTGAAAATCCGAACCCATCGGGGACGTGAGCATCATGTGCAACAAGAATATGCCTTAAGAAAATCGTCAGCTGTGACTCAATCAAAAAAGGTAGCACATCCGATAAACGAAAGAATCCGTTAAAGTTGTTTTACGAGAAAGTTTCAACCTGAGAACAGCGCAAAAGTTTCTTGATAGACTGTTTGAACTGCTAGAACCAGGCGCAATAGTAGAAGCGACTGCTACAACGTCAAAATTTCTCAAATCTGGCCAGCCTGTGGTTCGACTGAGAAATAGCGATCTATCAAAATTTGAATACAATTAAGAAAGAGCAACAAATCTCGACATCTACACAGAACGTAGCCCGGATCAACATGTTAGGAGACCATCACGAGTTGATATTAGGGACACATTCGACAGAATTGAGGGAACGGAATTAGGGTAAAAATTTACTCAAGAGGAGAAATCTGTTCAAAATGCAGACCAGGTTGACTTAGGTAAAACGGAAAATTTTAAAATTTGTATGTCCGGAGAGCATTAGAATTTAGATTTACCAAGCTAACAAGGTCAAAAAGATTATCATAGTTCAGTTGAATTTCAATAAAGAAGGCCCAGCAGCAGAACAGGATTCGAAAGTTAGCAATTCGCATAAGCGTTTTGAGGCACCCGAGCTTACCGTGACGACAATCCGTGGAAGATCAACCCATACACTCTAGAAATTTATCGTGTGAATTCACACGAGACGCATTTTTCAAACGAAAAATCGTGTGATTTTTCATCATACGAGAAAAAATCGTGTGATTTCACACGAGAGATTTTTAGTGTGTCATAGAACGCACAATCACAAAATATAGGATGTGATGATTCAAGACCTACTCTCTTAGGATTCGAGAGTTATAACTGAGACAAGTACCTCTTGGACTGAAAGATATCATGCATTTAAACTAGGAAACAATCGGTTTCTTTGCAGTCCTACATAAAGTACGGATATTTCTTGCCACCCCTGTTCAAAATTTTTTGCGTCAAATTGAATAAGAACACGATCTGAGACCTGAACGTAAACATAATGTCACCTCATATATTACAGAGTGAACCAAACAGCCCTTTTAGCACTTCATCATTCTTTCAACGCAACGCCACCCAAAAAATACTATTATAAATAATGTACTGGATATGTTAAAACTATAGAACGATTAGAGAAATTGACAAATAAAAAGGAACGGGAGATTACCCTATAGGGGATTTTTTGCCAACTGGCTTATTGGTTGCCGATTAATTTGACTCAGTGTAATTGAAAGGAATAGTGCAAAAATAATTAAAGACTCAAACTTATCTGTTTTTAAACTAACAAAGAAACTTGAGTATAACTTTAAAATCTAGTTGCCTCCTATACATCTTCCCTGAAGTCACTGCGCATTATGATTATTTCCTCTTTTTTTTTGAAGCCTTATCAATAAATTCTCAAATGTGCTCTGGTTTTTTATCATAAAAGTTGTTGCATACTGGAAAAATGTGATATACGCATCTTAATTCAAACATTAGTCAGAGACCTTGAATTTTGCTCACGATAGCAAAAAAGCTGTCTCCCTATTGGTCTAAAGATGTTCATGTACCTCACGTAAAAAATAACCTAATAGATGGGTTTTTGGACTAATGCAACCCTCTGGCTTCCTCATCTTCATTGGATATCAACAAGCACAAAAAGTCATGTTTTTTGGCCTGGACATGAACGCACAAAAAGTCTGATGAACGCAACAAAAATTTCGCGCGTTAATGTCCAGACTTTCGTGCGTTCATCAGAATTTTTTGCGTTCATGTTCCGACCTTTTTGTGTCCATCAGACTTTCGTGCCTTCATATTCAGCATTTTTTGCGTTAATCTCCAGACTTTTGTGCTTTCTCCAGAATTTTTAGCGTTCATGTTCAAACTCTTTTGCGTAGCTTTCGTTCGTTCAAGTTCAGATATTCGTGCGTTCATGTCCAGACTATCATGCGTTTTTTGATGTTTCCAGGCTATGTAATTTTGAACTCACGACGCCTCCTCGTGCGTTCATCGTTGGTCTGGACATAGTTGCTTCCGTCTGGGACCTCAACCTGGGCTGCAGTGTATTTAACAATTGTGTTACCAAAAGCTTGAGTGCATGCTTTCGTTGGCCGGTTGATCTAGTTGATTTCATTGCTTATTGTACATCGCCGATGTACCCTGTGCTTAATCAACCTGTATACCATAAGTTTAACCTTGATCATTGTTCTCTTGTCTATCTGGACTTAAAAAACTGCTTCATTTTCAATTCTCCTATGGTTCCAGATTACGCAAAGATACAAAATATAAAGTTAATAACAAAATTAACAGTTAAAATGTGTGATAATTTTCGCCCTAGCCAAAATAACATCTTGTCAAGAAATAAAAGTCGAGCAATTTAGTACAGTTTATTCATCCTGTTTTCTAGAGCATTGTTCTCAAGTCAAAAAAAATAATATAGAAGAATTTTGCTTGTAAGAATTTTTATCAGGAACAGAAAACATCCGAGCGCAGTTGGTTTTTGAAGCGAACGGGAGACATATGCTCTAAATTAATCGAAAAACTACTAAAGGAAACAAGTTCAAACTTTTCGTATAGTCGGTTTCAATTTTGCATTCTACTTTTATTACACATGAATTCCTCCAAACTGCCAATGTCTTTCAGGGCACAGCTAGTGCTAGTGTGAATTTTTTATATTTAAAAAAAAATTGGAGAAATTTTGATTGATGACTAATCCCTGACACAGAGCTCAAATTTATGACAGCAAAATAATTAACTAATCTCAAGAATTGTTCCTTCTGGTTTTCCATAAGAATTGAACTTATTGAAAATATCGAACTTGATGAAGATGACTTTTTCCGAGGAAAGCCTTGTTGGTAAGCCAGGGGGACAAAAGAACACTGGCATAGCTATGATGAATTTTAAAAAGTAGTAAATTGAATTTTTTTTATAAATGTTTGGTTGATGCGATGGCAATCTACAAACTGAAGTGAGTGTTCTTCCATTTTTAACCAGCTAAAAAAACTACGGAAAGTGTTATTCAACAATGAGTGAAGTGATGGATACAATTATTGATTGTTTTTTGCCGTTCTAGTTTTTGATGTTCGTTCATTATAATATTGAAGTGATCCTCGAATTTAAGTTTAAATTTGGATCAGAAACTTATGGATTAGAATCTTAAAAGACTAGTTGTTTTCCCGATTTTTTTAAATACATTGAAATTAGCGATTTTCAACGATGTCAATGAAAAGTCAAATGGAAATTTCGGTACAAAGCGCAATGAGGTTGGGCTCAGCGATCCTATGGACAAAAAATATTTTGAATACGCTGTAGTCGCTTTGAAGCGAATAAGACTTTTTGAAAGTGTATTTTTAAAACTGCTCAAAGAGTAGCTCCAATTGAAGTAAAATAAGAGGCCATATGTTGCACTATGAAATTCGAGCAATTGGATTTTCTGTTGGGTATATTTGTGGGCAAAGAAGTTTCTTTGAAGAATTTATGCATACTTCTAAAAAGTTTTTTAAGCGTTTGTTAAGATTTCGCCCTGGAAAACGGTGAAAAATTTTTAATTTTTTCTTCAAAACAATTCGATCTTAGCTAGCGGTTGCTGTGGCGATAAGTTTTTAAGTTTTTAACGTCACTAATGTTTTTCACAGTTTGCTTCTGGAAGCTGCAATTTATTTTAATTGCTTATTTTTTCTACATTATCACACACACATGCACTTACATACACACACACACACACACACGCACGCACACACACACACACACGCACACACACACACAAACAAACACACACATACACGCAAGCGCGCACCTACACACACCCGCGCTCAAACACAAACTCACAAATATATAAGACATACAGACACACACAAACATACAAAGACACACACACTTAAACATTTGCAATTACTCACACATTCACGTGCAAACACAAATATTTAACACACAGAGACAGAAATATACAAAAATAAAACACACACACACACACACACAAACACAGACACACACGTACATACATAAATTTATCACACAGACACAGACACGCACGCAGACAGATTTAGAAACAAACCTTAATATATACTTACACGCACACGCATATACACGCACACACTCGCAAACAGAGACATACACAAATATACAGACACACACTCGCACACAAACACGCCCTAGCACAAACATACACACACAAAAATATATAACACACATCCACAGACACACACAAATGTTTATAACACACACCGCCACACAAACATACAAACACATGCGCACACGCACACGCACACACATACACACACACACACACACATACACACACACACACACGCACACTGACACACAAACACACACTAACACACAAACACATACACAGACACACTGTTACATTCTGATACTGTTTTTCGGGACGTATTTTTGGAAGATATCGTCAGGAAAAAGAACTATCACCATAAACAACTTTCACCTCCTCAGTTTTTGTTTTGTATTAGAAGCTTGTTATATTTCTTAATTATGTAGATCTGTAATAAGCTTGGAAATCAGTATTTTCGCAGATGGTTACGGCTTTCGAAGAACAATGACAGTCGTGCAATCCGCCTTCTAAACCCGCTTTCGCACATCCACAGCTCTCATCCGGGGTTCCCTCTGGCTGACCTGGTTTTTCCCAGCCGTTCTTCGCCATGTTGACTTCTTTCAATGTGTGCACGTCTCTCCATCTTCCGCCCCAAAGGTTTTTCGATCCAGATGCAACCGAAATTATCCCAAATCCCAACCAAAATAGGGTGTCTGAAACGACTTAGTTTTTGGTGTGTTTAGAGCGAATAGCCAATAAATTTTACATGAGTCTTATTAACTGTTTTTTTGGCAAAAAAATCATCGGAATAAAATCACTGATGGGGCAATTAGGTCCTCGGCCGAAAACAGGTCTCTCCATGGGTGATCCATACCAAACAGACAGAAAGTGGTGTATAGTGTACAGTCCAGTCCGAACAGATTCTAATTACCAACCCATGTGTAGATCCTCAAATTATGAAAGAGATTAAACGTCTGTTGAGCTTCCCTTTCAAAGTCTAGGAAAAGTATTTCTTCGGGTCGGCCAAATCTATATCCACGATCATTTTGGGTTTGTTATGGAATTTTCATTGGTCTAGAAACAGGACTTTTCGATCGAGTTGAACAGAGCGCATCGCCAAGCAAGTTTTTTTCATTGGTAGAAGAAAAAATTATTTCGTTAGTCGGTTGCGAAAGTCTTAAAATTGTTAATACTTTTTTTTGCTTGTGTACATGTTGAAGCAGTAACGGGGCTAAACAGTAAAGACTAAACTGGCATCAGAATACTTCAGCTTAAAACAGAGACAGGGAACTGCAAAAGACTTACGAACTTCTTGAAACTTTAAGGATAAAAAACAGGTATCCACAATAGACTATATTGCCACCCCGGAATGAGTTTCAAGTCTTGAAGAGTACTTCTCCGGTGAAATGAAAGTCTTGGGTTAGCAGATCAGCACTGATGACGTCTTGTTTCAAGTCTTAAGAGATGCCAAGACCTGTGAAGACTTGCCGAAGACTTGTCAAGTCTTGATCACATCTTGACCAAGACTTGACAAGCCTTGTGTCAAGTCTTGGCCAAGACTTGACAAGCCTTGAGTCAAGTCTTGGCCAAGGCTTGAGAAGTCTTGAGTCAAGTCTGGGCCAAAACCTGGCACGTCTTTAGTCAAATCTTGGTCAAGACTTGGAAAGTATTGAATATTATGTAGCCAACAATACATGTTCACTATAGTAGGAATATGATGCCCAATTTCTGCATACCAAAAAATAGCAGCAAAAATTTTCTGAAGTTTTTTTTATTTTCTAATTTTGATCAAAATGTCTATAAAACAGGTCGGGCGCAAATTAAATTGTGACTTATAGTCGCTCAGAGCTAAAATTTTTTCAATGAATAACAATATATGTGAATTTGAATGGCATGCACTGGTGATCTCCAAAAATAATTCCAATCCGCTACAGGGGATTTTTTAAGAAATGCTTGCATTTTCTAGCGCTTCTTTAGTTGTTTCAAATGGTTGCTTTTCTATCTCGCAATTGTGATAACGAAATTGAACAACCCTTAAACAGTGTGCAGGACTTGAACCAAAACTTGTCAAGTCTAGACCAAGACTGATTCAAGGATTGTCAAGTCTAGGTCAAGACTTGACTCAAGACTTGTCAGTTCTTAAGACTTGATTTAAGACGTACCAAGTCCAGAAAGTGACATAATCAGATGTCTGATACAGAACTGAGCCAAGACTTGCAGTTTGAACTATTCAGCATTGATTAGGACTTGACGTTCATTCAGGGTTAATAACTGCCTGAATGAATTTAAGTTTGTTTAGCTTCAATGATCTTCTACCATCACAAACTTTTCAAATATTTGCTTTTAAAAATAGTTTTGCGGCAAAATTATCATATTTCATTTGTTAGAAATAACGAGCATTTTGATTGAAATATGTTTCATCAAAATTGCAATATATTGAAAAGATTTCCTGCTAACTACCTTAAATCCACTAGTGAGTAATAAAATAGCAGATAAATTATCTTGCAGAGGCAAAAAAACAGACGCGTGCAAGAATTTTCCCCCGATTCAGGGTTTGCAACGGCTCACTCCAGTTTCTGTACTTCAATATTCGAAGTTGACAAAAGTCGAGCATGACAATTTTAGTCGAGCAGGAGTCGAGCGTGAAAAATTTGTGCTCAGCCCTATCTTCTTTTCAAAAGTTATTTGGCTTGAGCGCTGCCTTTTCGTATCATTTTCGGGTGGGGTCTGCTCTGTTCATTATTCAAGGTCTATCGTTTTTTTTAAGCAAAATTTGATGCTGGAAAAAAATTGCTTGAAAAGACCGTGCCGAACCAAATAGTCTATGATATGTCTTTAACTCAGCGTATAACAGAAGATCTTCCATTATTCCGCCTTTTTGCTTTTCGAAATTACCTTCAAGTTTTTTTGCTCACGATTGCCCATAAGCTGATCGGCATGTAAGCTCCTTCCGCGTTGCCATGTTTGAAGAACCATTAATATATCTGAAATCTGCATTTTTTAAAATATGATAAATTTTTTTCAGAAAGTAAAACCAACTAATAAAAGCCACATTTTCATCGTGGCTAACGGCAAGAAGAGCATTGCAGTGACAAAACAGTTCCATTTAATCAAGTAGTTCGGAAATGTCGTCAGACTGCGATAACTGGTTTATTTTAAGACTTGCTAAAGTTTTTATGTAAATCTAAATCTAGAAGCAGAAAAGCTTTTATGTTGTCTAAATCTAGAAGCAGAAAATCTAGTAGCCTTCTGAGGGTCTTTTCGATCTAAATACGCATTTTGCTACAAAAAAGCGTATTAGGATATGAAAACATTTGGAGGACAGATGGTTTTCAACGTTTGTTGCAGTTTTTGCATTTTTACTTTGGAAACTTTCACAATCAAATTTCGAACAGTGACCATTACATGAAAATTCTTTTCTGGGACCAAAGAATGATGACTTAATCAATTTTTTTTGATAAATTTTGATAGGTAGGAATATTTTTGTAACAAAAACTGCAACGTTTTTAAAGCTTTTATATACACAGTCTTTTCTTGCATTCCCGAAGTCTACGGATTTTCAATCACGATTCCAACGGGTCATTACAAGACATAACGTTTTACAAGAAAAATTGAGGCCACTACACGAAACAAGACGTATATATTTACTCTTTTGCCTTCCTCATTCAAAAAAGAGGATATTTGCTATATTTAGGGCCTGAGTTTTAGATATTTTCACGGTTGTTGTTCGTTTATGTCAGCTTCTCAGCAGTGCTGCTTTATAAAATTTATCCACAAATTTTTATTTCGAAGTTCACATCAGGTCACCTAGATTTTTGCGGTCAGCTTCACATCAGGTCACTCAATTTCAAGGTCACCTTCACATCAGGTCACTCAGTTTCCAGGTCATTTTCACATCAGGTCACTCAGTTTCAAGGTCACCTTCACTTCAGGTCACTCAGTTTCAAGGTCATCTTCACATCAGGTCACTCAGTTTCAAGGTCAACTTCACATGGTGTCACCAACGGAATGATATATCACTAACACTAAATTTAGGGGTTTTTTCCTCAAATTTTAAAAGGTGCATGCGACAGCAACTTTTTTCATTGTTTTTGTGACTCATCACCAGTGATAATAGTTATGGAGACCACGAGGGCCGACAAAAATTGTAAACAAATTGATTAGGAGGGCGGTTTACACTGCGACGTGCCGTTGCGTACGGGCCTCGTGATAATACGTGAAAAAAAATGATACTAGAGTTGTTAAGCCAGACCCTCATTATTTATAGGAACAAAAGATGTGAAAAAATATTTGCGGACAAAACTCAAGAAAAAATTCTGCGCAATTTTTGATGGTGTTCCACATAAATCAATGTGTTGCACAAAAAACTGTGTTAGGACCTCTTATTTCTATGCTATATGTCAACAATTTTTTTAAGAACTGAAAGATGAAGATGATATTTTTCAATTTACCGATGACACTAGTATAATATGCCAATTTGAAAGTATAGAAAACCTTCCAATAATTTTTTTTAAAAATATTAGAAAAAACCGACAACTACCTGACACAAAATCAACTCTCATTAAATGCCGAAAAACAGAGATGTTACTCTTTACAAATCATGCCCATTTGGATCCAAAACTTACATTAAAAGTTGAATTTATCAAACCAACTCATGCTTGTCGTTATCTTGGAGTAACAATTGAATCAAACCTTAACTTTGAAAATCAGCTAAACTCTGTTTTAATTAACAAGGCTAATGCAATTCGTTCTTTGAACCTTTTAAGAAATCAAATTCCCTGAAAAGTAAGAGTTGATTTAAATTTCAAATCATTTGTACTCTCTCATCTTTCTGTCATTGTAATATTCCTCCAAACTCTTACATAAGAAAACATAAACCGCCTAAATAGGCAAATAAACAGGGGATTAAATGTTTGTTACTTTTTTTTTTACAAAACTTGGACACTCCACTGATCTCTCCATTAAGAATCGTATCGTGTCAGACCAATTGTTTATCTCAAAAATTAGTTTAATGAAGTACAAACAGATAAGATACTGGGAAGCATCTAAAATTTTAAAATTTTTACTAGTCGCCAAAAAAAACTAGGCAAATCAAATTATTATAAAAGAAAGAACGAAAACGAAGTGCAGTAACAAATCTTTGATCTTGAAAAGCGTTTCAAAATTCTTCAATAAGATTTTTTAACAGTAAAACTTGCTTTAAAAGGGGTTTTAACCGAGTTTTTGCTCGATCAGCACGAGAAAGTACCCGTTAATAGACATATAGGAGCATTCTAGTCCTCTTTATACTTCTGAGAAAGAACAGTCACATTTTTACTAATATTATATTAATCACAATACTGATACTGAGTTAAATTCATTAAAATTTGAAAGCAGGGGTATATTTAAACTTAGGGTTATATTCAAAATAATTTACACGTTTACTTAAAAAAAGACAGATTAAAAACTCCAAAGGAAAAAATACTCGCACAAAAATCAACCTGCTTGGAAAAACCCACGGCATTAGCGCATTTAGCTGTGGCTCGGGGGAATGGCCTAGTCTTAGTGACGCGCGGAATTATGTATAAAAATATCACAACCAATCAAATTGTTACGAAATATAAGAAGTTGAATATAACTAAAGGATTATTTTCAAGTAGGCGTTTTACTCTTACAGTCGAATAAATATTTCAAGTTACTGAAAGGACCCTGTTTTTTTTTTCTAGAAAATTTGGGAGTAAAGGCTGCGGAAGAATGAGTTATTTAGGCAGGAGTAGAAATAAATAATGAGAAAGTGAGACTATATTTACCATTGGGTAAATTAAAATGAGACTCCAGGCTTTTAATATCTGCCCTTGACGTTTCAGGATGAATCAGACGTCCCGAGTAACCTCTTCTGAAAGCCATAACAAAAAATAGAGTTACGTCCAAAGTTAGGATGCATAGGAGTTATTTTTGTACTTTACCCTGATCTGCAAATGTTTCTAGCGACATGAAACTCTTGGAGGCTCGAAATGTACTCGTAACACTTGTCACTGATTCCAATTACAGAGTGACTATTTGCAGGACACTTGCTAGGCCAGACATTCTGAAAAACAATCAATTGTGTTTTAGCAATAAGTTATTAATTTTCCCAAAAAAATTTGTCCAGAAGGAATAATTGCACTGGATTTTTTGTTGTTTAGTCATTATTGATTTTGACTTCATCAGTAACCAGAAATTTCAGATGATCAATTTAACGACAACTGAAAATTGGGATAAATACGCTAAATTTGCTCAATTTTTTGCAAACGTGCATATATCAATGCAATTTTAATTATTTAATTATGCAAACTTTGTCAATTTGGAGCTAAACTTCATGTTTTCATTAAAAATTTTGGTCTTATAAATAAAATTTTAATGCGATATTTCGCTGCATGGAAATGCACTTTTAACGTTTGCCTTAGAGATGTGTTGGACTGCTATTGGCTATGTCCCTTTTCTAAGGTTCAGTGCCAATCAGTGCTGATCCAGAACAATTTCAGAGTATTTTCATTATTTAGTACTGATTCAGAAGGATTTCAGAACCAACTGTGAAGTGATTTCTGAATTTCTCTGAATCAGAGCAAAATTCAGAGAAAATATTCTGTATTGTTCTGAATCAGAAGATAAGTCAGAATGAATCACTGATATAGCTCTGAATCAGACAAATTCAGTGCAAAATGTCACCTGAATTAGATTCTGAGTCAGTACTGAAATCGACTAAGAGTTAGGTACGGGGTTGCATTTTGTTCTGTTGGGTTGGTTGGGTCAGGTTCATTTTTGTTAGTTGGGGTTGGGTCGGATTTTAACTGGTTGTGTTTCGTCGTGTTGGGTTAGAAGGATGCGATGAGGTAAAATTCGGCTAAATAAAGGGTCCTTTTTTAATGCAATTTCAATAATTGCGCGATACGTTTTATTTATCTGACTCTTTCGAATATGGTGGTTTTCAAATTTATTTTCAGAGAATATGTATTCTGTTTCTATTCTGTCACCATTATACTTTTCTCAGCTCAAGTAAAATTTACTTTTTTTCGTGTTTTTTCAAAAGCTTACTAAACAGAAAAACAGAAAAGAGTACAGAAGAGAGAAAACAGGAACAGAGAAACTTCCCAAGTTGAAGTGCCAGACGGAAGTGACCTCTGATCAGACTCAAGTCCAACGCACACGGTGTGTTTCCAGACCAAAACCACAGGGTCTGGGATTTGGTTCGAGCGCGCTTATTTATGATTAGAGGCTTTTTCGGTCTAGGGATGGTCTGATCAGAGGTCAATTCGGGATGGTGATGGTCTGATCAGAGGCCGTTTCCGTATGGGTTGGTCTCACGCGGAATTGAGCGCACAATAGTCTGATCAGAGAAGATTTCGTGTCAATTGTGTATGATTAGAGAGCAGTTCGAGCGAATTTTTTCGGTTTATTGTTTTTTTTACTCAGAGATGTTTATTTCTGATAAGAATCATAAAAAACAGCGTTCTGATCAGAGTCAAATCTAGAGTCTGATGTCTCAGATCTGAAGCAAAGAGGTCCAGCTGATAGCAAATGCCGAGGCTTCTAAAGACGAAATTTTTGATTAACTGAAGACCACGACGTTTCTTATGGAAAGCTGTTTAAGTGTCTAAGTTTATTCATTGGGTTAGAAATATGTACATACGGTTTACTACATAATTTTTGTTTTCACCACTTCGTTTTCATTTTCATAGGCAATTTTTTAAATTGGCATTTCTTTAGATGAATTTAATATTGCAATCATCCTTTTTTGAAAGAATATATTATAGAAAATCTGAAGAAATTTTTTCATAGTTAAAACAATTAACTGATCCGTCTATTTCAAGCTTAATTGATTCGGATCAGAGGCGATATCGGGCGAAGAATAGTCTGATCAGGAGTGACAGTCGAGTGTAGAATAGTCTGATCAAAGTAATTTTGAGCGCCAAATCGTCTGGACTATGATCTGGGTGTGGTCTGGGCAGTGGCCGCACAATCGTCTGGACAATGATCGTCTGATCAGAAATCATTGCCGTCTGGCAGGGTCTGATCAGAGACAGTTTTGAACGCACTCCGAGCTCACACGGTGTTTCGAGTGCACTTCAGTCTAATCAGTAGACAATTTGGTCTGATTTGGTCTAATTAGAGTACGTTTTCGTGTGGCACGGTCTGATCAGTTGGCACCTCAAGTTGTTTTCCAATGACAATTCTTTAAAAAATTTAGGACTTTTTTTTATCTAATTGACGCAGCAAGTGAGAATGTTCGTTAGTATATGAAATTTTATTTGCCAAAACCTAAACATTTTTTTTACTTTCTTCTCCGTCAGTTTGTTCCTCTGGGCGTCTCATTTTTATATGCCAGAAAACTAGAAATTCGATAGTTCAATATTGTTTTCGTTTTTTAAATTTACTGGAACAAAAAAAATACAAGCAAAAAAATTGCCTTCTGCTTTTCAGATTTTGCGTTTAGATTTTGCATTTGATTATCCACTGGTAATTTTCGAAGGAAATAGCATCATTTGATTAATTTAATGCCTCAGTTAGGTACTATAATATTATATCAAAATTTATCGATAAACTTGAATAAAAAAGGGGTTCAGCAAACAACAAATCTCAACACTAAGTTCACCCATAACTGTGAGATCGAAAGTGAAGTAAATGGAAATAAATTATAGTTATTTGTTAAATCTTTTTTTTTCAGAAAGGAAGGCGATTATCAACCACCACATCTCGCCAAAAGTTTCAATCATAATTGTGAGATCGATGTAGAATTACCTGGATCATGGATATCAAAACCAAAGGAAATTTTATTTGCTTTTTGATTAAAATGATCAGCAGTTAGTTTCTGTGATAAGAATTGCACGTAACTTTATTTTTTTGAAAAAAAAAGAAAGGGATTAAAAACCTCCAGATCTCAACACCAACTTTAATCTTAATCATGAGATTGAAAAACAATTAAATTGATAATGGATAATAACACCAATTGAAATTATTTCCTGCTTTTGACAGTTCAACAAAATATTAAATTAATAATGTGCATGTTATAAAAAAAATTGGTTGTCAAATCAAGACAACAGAATCAACAAATATGGCCAAACAGATAGAATTTTACCACACTCTTGAAACTGGACAATATTTCGAGAAAAGCTTCTGTTATTTCTTTTTCAGAAAATCCATCGTTTTTTTTTCAAAATAAATCGTTGCTTCACAGATAAAGTAGCCGTTGCCTCAACATAAACATTTTTTAAAAATTTTTCCCCTCCAGATTCTTCGTTTTACAATTTCAAACCCTATATGCCATTAATTTAAAAATCTGTAATCAGTATTTTATTATCTGTCATACCACCAACGAAAAAGTAGAAGCAAAAAATAAGCATTTAGATTATGAAGCAGACAAGCTACCGTCATGCCACTTGCACCAATTTTATGTTTTAGGGTCATCCGTTCGTTGTCAATTCTATAAGTCAACATTTTGTGAAAACAAATATCTATCTAAAACCATGCAAAAATTATACAAAAAAAAATCTCCCAAGCAATTGTTGCAAAAATTTTCTTTTTAATTTTTAGTGAAAAGTCTATAATTGATGATTCTAATCTCCCTCTGGTGCCCCGGTAATTTTTTGAACTTATTTATGCTGTCCACTTTTTTCAGGTTGATCAAAAAGATTAGGGGATAAACAAAATTTTCGTGTCATCACAAAAAACCAACTAATCTTTCAAAAAAAGCCTAAATTTTAAACGGTTGAATCTGAAAAACTGTCGGAAAAAGATTTGGTCATCATCATTTCAGAAGCTCCTTCACTCTTAATGATAAATCGTATCGTTATAATTAAGTTGGCGTGGCAAAACAAGTTTTTTTATATATATATAAATAACAAAGTCTAAAAACTATATAGGTCTAAAAACTACTCAGGCGTTCGAGAGAAATTGCTAATTGCAGACTATAACTGAAAGTCAAAATAAAACATTTTCACAACATTTTTGTTCCTCTTGGCATGGTTTGTTTTTGAAAGAAGATTCTGCTTTCAGGAAAAATTCAACTATAAAATTGCCAAGAAAACGAATAATTGTAAAACATAAAATTGATGTTAGCGGCGTAATGGAATCACGTCTTTTTTCATAATCTAAACACACAATTTTTTGCTTGTTTTTTTCATTGATAGTTGAAAAGCTAATGGAACATTGATTACCTAATCTTTAGCTTGATAGCTTATGAATTTTGCCATGCTCTGAAGAAAAAATGGACGGGGAAAAGTAGAAATGTTTATATTTTGCCAAAAGCAACTAAAAGTGTAAAGCACCATTTTTTTAAATAAAATGATGAAGCTTCTGAAAAATAGATGACATAACTTCAAAATTTTTTCAGATGTTGTAGAAATGTAATCTTCTTTGACCAGATTTGTTGACTTTTTCGCGACGAGCGGACAAGCAAATTCTTTTAACAAAACATACTGTTTAAAATGTCAAAAATTTTTTGAAGTCTCAGGAGCAGGAAATCATTTCAATTGGCTTAGTTATCCCTGATCCTTTCAATTGACTTTTGATCTCACGATTAAGATATAAGTTGGTGGTGAGATCTGGTGGTTTTTAATCACTTTCTTTTTTAGAAAAACCAGATTTACGTTCAAATGTTAACAAAGAACCTAACTACTTTTGAATTCAATCAAAAAGCCCTTAATTTCTTCGAAAAAAACAGCATTAGCAATCGCAAAAATTAAACTCACACCCTGAAGGCAAAACTTTTGGCTTGTATTTTTACAATGGTTGTACTAGAGCTAATAGAACATTATTTATCAAATTTTAGTTTGATATCTTAGAAAAATTGCGATGATCTGAAGAATTATCTGACGCAAAAAAAAACTTGTTTTGCCACGCCAACTTAATTATAACGATACGACTTATCATTAAGAGTGAAGGAGCTTCTGAAATGATGATGACCAAATCTTTTTCCGACAGTTTTTCAGATTCAACCGTTTAAAATTTAGGCTTTTTTTGAAAGATTAGTTGGTTTTTTGTGATGACAAGAAAATTTTGTTTATCCCCTAATCTTTTTGATCAACCTGAAAAAAGTGGACAGGATAAATAAGTTCAAAAAATTACCGGGGCACCAGAGGGAGATTAGAATCATCAATTATAGACTTTTCACTAAAAATTAAAAAGAAAATTTTTGCAACAATTGCTTGGGAGATTTTTTTTGTATAAATTTTGCATGGTTTTAGATAGATATTTGTTTTCACAAAATGTTGACTTATAGAATTGACAACGAACGGATGACCCTAAAACATAAAATTGGTGCAAGTGGCATGACGGTAGCTTGTCTGCTTCATAATCTAAATGCTTATTTTTTGCTTCTACTTTTTCGTTGGTGGTATGACAGATAACAAAATACTGATTACAGATTTTTAATTTAATGGCATATAGGGTTTGAAATTGTAAAACGAAGAATCTGGAGGGGAAAAATTTTTAAAAAATGTTTATGTTGAGGCAACGGCTACTTTATCTGTGAAGGAACGATTTATTTTGAAAAAAAAATGATGGATTTTCTGAAAAAGAAATAACAGAAGCTTTTCTCGAAATATTCTCCAGTTTCAAGAGTTTGTTAAAATTCTATCTGTTTGGCCATATTTGTTGATTCTGTTGTCTTGAACTGACAACCAATTTTTTTTATAACATGCAGATTATTAATTTAATATTTTGTTGAACTGTCAAAAGCAGGAAATAGTTTCAATTGGTGTTATTATCCATTATCAATTTAATTGTTT
>NC_134477.1:5311016-5355024 GCF_964194025.1 Convolutriloba macropyga
TAAAGCAATAACAATAATGTATATAATTTGTTTTATCTTCACTTTATATAAGCTCTGTCAGACTAAACTTTTGATATCCTGTGAATGTTGGATTAACATTCGTTCTCTGATTTAATCTTAGCGAAGACCAAGTGGTTCTCTTAAATACTGTCTTTTAACTGTTTTTTCTCATTAGCATATTTTGATTGTCGAATCTTAACTTATAAAATTCTACCCAAACCCGAACCTCCGGTTTGTTTCTCTGATCCATTGGTTCCTCATAACCACTAGGAAGTGTTTTTCCAAGTCTTGACCATTTCATCGACATTTTTGTTTTCTTTATTGTGATAAATAGTTACGTAAAATACTAAAAGAATTTTGTACAAATTTATTCAAACCGCTTAGCTACATTCCCTCAAAGTCATTTTTCTCTATCTCATGCAACATGAACAGTAAATAACAATTCGAAAGCTTTGCTACCCGTTTAAAATATGATTTCCGAACTGAAAGTCATTCATGATTGATTGTCTCTTCATGGCAACCATCGAAAAATCGAAAATCGTGTTTGTGAAAAATGATCGCTTTGAAACAAATTTAGTATCAATATACTGACGCTTTATATTTAGAGATCTGAAGACGTTACTGAGGAAAACTGACAGCCGAAAAAGCAGTTTTTGCTTTACAGAAAAAAATTTTCTGGGTGTTTCCAGATATTGTACACATTATTATTCGTGGTACAAGATTCATTAATATCTTTGGCCAAAATCAACCATATTACAATTTTCCCTCAAAATTCATCGATGAGAAAAATGTCTGTTGTCTGCATCGATTTTTTTATCGGAAAACGGGCAAAAATGATGGATTTTCTTTATTAACTCTGGTACTGATGCGTATTTTTTTTACAGACTGACGCTGGAAATTTCTTGTTGATTGAGACAAGGTTGTTAACCACTTCTCTGACAAAATAATTTTCCTGAGCCTAGTTTTTAATCAAGTGTTAAGATATTTTTAGATAAAAAACGATGTGTTTCTCTTGTCTGAGGTCCGAGAATTTTTAGTTAAGTTTTTTCAGCTACTGTTCGCCCCACTTGAGTGCCAATCCAAGAATTTCACTAAAATTTTCTGGAAAAACACTTCTTGCTCCTTGATAAATTCTTTTGTTTCTTACAATTGATTATCAGCTTGTTCAAGCCTGAACAATTTTGCCAGTACTTTTATGAGCGTGAAAATTCTGAGAACTAATCAAAGACTTGACATCAACTCTTCTTTTGAAAAAAAATCTAACATGTGATTTCCACGACTAGAGACAGACGTCAAACAATTACTCATTAGAGAATTTCTTATAGGATAATTCATGTTCAGCTACTCGTTTTTACGTGTAAAGTATTTGGTGCTGAATAAGTAAATATTGCCAATATTTTTGTTTAATTGAACTTTTTCGTCCAGCTGTCTCATTAAAACCTTTTTTCCGGAATTTCTGATCTGGTGATTTCTATAAAGCTATAATTGACACATACCTTTTCATTGTAAATGCCAGTTTTTAATGGCTTGTACCAATCCTGATGATCTTCCCAGAGTTTTTCATCCACTTTATAGCCATGGGTATTGACCCCGTCCTGAATCCATATTTTGATACCGAAGTCAGTTTCTTCGTTATGACTGTTCGGGCCCAACCTTATCTCAAAAGGATCTAATCCTTTGGGGCCATCAGCGCTCAGAGCTGGAAAAATTGCATCGAAAGTTGTGTTCCGTTGACTTTTTACTTCGTAATATCCAGATTTTTCTCGGTAAACTCCAAATCTTATGTTAAGAGTTTGGCTAAAGTTATTGCTTTCGAAGAAGCGGACTTGAATCTCTCTCTTTGTACCTAAGTCGAAAACAAAATACAGTGCTGAAGGTGAGTAAGTTAATTTTGCAAGGAAATGGTAGTAAAAATAGATCGTGGAAATTGCAGAAAAATGACTGGACAAAAAACATCGAAAATGGGCAACGAAATTTTACCTTGAACAAGGTAAAAAATATATTAGAATTAAAAGTTAGCGGGACAGATAATGCAAAACGGCTGTTTTGTAAATTGAAATCTAGCAAATGTCGAAGGATAAAACTGTCAACATTAGCGCCGACTAGATTGATATCAGGCAGACAAAAATCTGGTCACACCATAAACGCGTCCTGGACGTGAACGCATGAGATAATGGCAAGAGCAGAAATGGATTCTCCAATATCATAATTTTTTTGAAAAAAAGACATCGAATGATCTCTG
The DNA here is from genome assembly GCF_964194025.1 of Convolutriloba macropyga. Taxonomy (NCBI): domain Eukaryota; kingdom Metazoa; phylum Xenacoelomorpha; order Acoela; family Convolutidae; genus Convolutriloba; species Convolutriloba macropyga. The sequence continues at coordinate 5,313,259 of NC_134477.1, forward strand.
GATTCTTTTTCACCTTTTGTTTTCCTCATTTGGGCGAAACTTGAGTCACGATTTCAAACTCAATCAAACTACTGAATTAATTTTTGAGTCAAAGCTTTGTTTACTGAAATACAGTAATCGCAAAAGTACGTTTTTCTGGTCAGCCAATAACTTGAGTCATCCAGCAAGTACAGATAAAAGAAGCAGCAGATGTAGGAAAACCAACACACGACAGTAGGTGAACTTTTTGACAAATTGGACGAAATTCTGTTGAAAAATATGTCAAACACTTGCTTCGATTGAAGTTCTCAGAACCAAAAACTTCAAAAAGTTCACAGAACCAAAAACTTCAGAAGTTTCTCAGAACCAAAAACTTCAAAAAGTTCTCAGAACCAAAAATTCAAAAAGTTCTCAGAATCAACAAATTCAAAAAGTTCTCAGAACCAACAAATTCAAAAAGTTCTCAGACGACAAAAACTTCAAAAAGTTCTCAGAACGAAAAATTCAAAAAGTTCTCAGAACCAACAAATTCAAAAAGTTCTCAAACGCCAAAAACTTCAAAAAATTTTCAGACGCCAAAAACTTCAAAAAGTTCTCAGACGCCAAAAACTTCAAGGAACGGCAAAAACCAAATGTTTCACAATCTGAATGAAACTATGTTGATCAGTAGCATAAATAACTCAATCTGATTCCGGAAAAGAAAAACTCAAACGAAACAACTCAAAGAAAAGCTGGGCATGAAAAACTACCGAAATCGCGAATCCAATAATTCAATCTTCGATTCAACACAGCATCAACAGCAAATTATAAGGTACCAGAAATAAATGAACAAAAAAGGACGATGAACTCAGTGATTTTGTGGCTTTCTGTCATATACCACTTCAACACAATTTTGCATAAAAAGACGAAAAGTCAAACTTTTAGCAATTAGTTAAATTGTAAAGCTGTCTAAGCCGTTTCTGCTATCTTAACTTTAAAAGCATCGATACAACGCAAAATTATGTAAGATACGCGGTGAATGCGGTGAAATTACATAAATCAGGCGGTGAATGCGTTGAAAAAAATTATCGCTTGGTAATGGTGAAATTACATACATTCACCGCTATGAGAAAAGTGTCCAAATTAAGTAAGATACGCGGTGAATGCAACGAAAATACATAAATTCATCGCTTAACTTAGTGGTGAACTTACATAAGTTCACCACTTTGAAAAAAGTAAAAATTGTGTGAGAACAGTGAATGCGGTGAAATTACACAAATTCAACACTCAACTTAGTGGTGAAATAACATTTACCGCTTAGAAAACGCTTCGAATTGACTTTTGTTCAACGAGTTAAGATACATTTGTTAAAAGACGCACGGAAAATTTACACACGAATAATCATACATCTTTTTGAAACTTTCTAAGCTGTGAATTTATGTAATTTCACCAATAGAGTAAGCAGTGAACTTACAAAAAATCAACACATTTCCCCGCTAAAACTTGTAATTTTACCTTTAATCTTACTAAAGTTCAACGCGTATGTTTTACAAAAAGTAGAGTGGATTTGGTTTAAATTCAAAACAAATAATCCAGATTATAGTGAGAAGTGTCGCAGTGAATGAAGTAGTGGCTGACATGCAGGAGATGAGAAGTTCGAATCCGGGCAAGGACGGTAACGTATAGTAAGCGGTAAAATGAGGCGAATTTTTGTAAGTTCACCGCTTACTCTAGCGGTGAGCTTACATAATTTAACCGCATTTCACTGCAAAATTCTGTACGAAAGTTGCGGTGAAAAAAACAACTTTCGCCGCTTATCTTGCATAATTTTCTGATTTTTCTCGAACCGGGTAGCAAATAAAATATCTGTTTTGCTAGCCGCTCGTTTTCGAAAAGTACTAAACAGCCTGCTACCTGCGTTCATTTATAGTCAGACGGAGACAAGTACAGACAAATAGCTAAGTGTTCATAGAACAAGATAGCCAATTTTGATTTTCAATCTGTCACTTTAAAAATGTGGGCCGTTAAAAATATGAACGAGCATTATCTCTATGAGAGTACTCTGAAACAGTTAACAGCAACATTCATAGAAAATGAATTATTGAAGCAATCAAGAGAATTTTTAATTTTGCTAGGCATTTAAGCATTTGATCAGATGATCAAAATCTGGAGAATAAAGTAAGGATTTTGTTGACTCACTAAAACGACTTCTGGGCGGACAGTCTCTGGAATACCAACCAACTGTTTTTGAAAAACACAGTGAAGACGCAACACTGTTTTTGATTCCGTGGCGAAAAAATCTGTAACTAACAAAAAACTATTGACATTCCAGCAATTCCCTTGAACTGCACATTCCGAAAAAAAACATGGCAGATTCAACCAAAATGTTGAAAAAAACCCAAAAAATGCACAAGGCTACCTTATCATATGATAATGGTAACCAGTTTGACCCCAATCACACGTTATTTTTATCTTTTGCCCCATAACAATACCTTCCCAAAAGACCCTATAGATATTCACATCAACGAGAACAAAATAATACGAAATATAGTTTTGCGTTCTCTATATATGATTTTTTTTGAAATTTGATTGATATTGGAAACTATATTCAGAATTTTTAGAAAAATCATACCTAGTCAAAATGTATATCCGATTAGTAGGAAATTCTGAGAAAAAATTAGCTTTTTATTATCAAAGTGTATATTAGCTCTGAAAGGACCCGCATTAGGAAGCAGAGATAACCAAAAAAATTTCCGCCTCAGTAAAAATCGCCTACAATTTAGACAATTAAACTCATTACAACTACCCAGGTTTTGGTCCAGACCCAAATTGACCTATGATCAGACCCAATCGAGCGCACACCCCTGTGTTCCCAGACCAAAACTACAGGGTCTGGAAAGCGGTTCGAGCGCACAATAGTCTGGACCATGGTCTGATTTCCGTCTGATCAGAGGTCAATTCGGTCTGGAAGGTCTGATCACAGTCTTTATAGTCTGGACCATGTTCTGGGTTCGGTCTGATCAGAGGTCAATTCGGTCTGGACGGTCTGATCAGAGTATTTATAGTCTGGACCATGTCTGGGTTCGGTCTGATCAGAGGTCAATTCGGTGTGGAAGGTCTGATCACAGTCTTTATAGTCTGGACCATGGTCTGGGTTCGGTCTGATCAGAGGTCAAAATTCGGTCTGGAAGGTCTGATTTCGAGTGCATTATTTTTTCAATTGTTTTGTTTCTTTTTATCGAGGGATGTTGGCTCTGCCAAAAGGCAACAATAAAGCAGAGTTCCGATTAGAGACTCATCTAGAGTCCAATGACTCTGGTCAGAAACAAGGAGTCCAGCTGATAGCAAATGCCGGTCCCCTCAAGAGGAAATTTTGATTAACTGAAGACCACGACGTTTCTTGTGGAAAGCTGTCTAAGTTCATCCATTGAGTCAGAAATATGAACTAAGGGGTATGGTAAATAATTTTTTTTTCTCAACAGTTAGGTTTCGTTTTCTTTAGCAATATTTACAGAATTGGTTTTTCCTTAGATGATTTTATTACTGCAAACACCAGTTTTTATGAAATGAATATAATATAGCAAAATTGAGAGATTTGTTCATAATTAAAATCTTTCTCTGATCAGGATATTTTGAGCGCACTTTTGAGTCTGATCATAGTCTGATTAAGGTCTGGGCAATGGTCTGAAATTGAGTCTGGACCATGGTCTGAGATGGTCTGATCATAGTCTGTTTTTAGTCTGGACAATGGTCTGAATTTGGGTCAGATCATAAGCGCACTATAGTCTGGACAGTGGTCTGGGTTCAGTCTGATCAGAGGACATTTTGGTGTGGAAAGTCTGATCAGAGATCATTTTGGTCTGGATGGTCTGATCAGAGGTAACTTCGGTCTGGAAAGTCTGATCAGAGATCATTTTGGTCTGGATGGTCTGATCAGAGGTAACTTCGGTCTGGAAAGTCTGATCAGAGGTCATTTCAGTCTGCATAGTCTGATCATAGCTGAAGTTGGGTCTGGACCTAAACCTGGGTAGTAGACAAGCTTCCTATCTTTTTCCGCAAATTTGGTTGAATCAGTTTTTCGGAATTGAGATTTATTCAATTTGGAAATTTGGTCACAATTCCTCTAACAATTGGTCGCTCAATTCCGGTATTGATTTTTTGCACTGAACATATATGTATTCTACAATATTGTGCCTGCTTTTTTGAGCGCTTTTGAGCATTGAAAAAGTGGTTTTAAGCTTAATTAATTGAACAATCATGGAAGTGCTTGAACGCTTTTTTAATTGAACGTGTTGAGATGGTTTTTAGTGACTTTTAAAGCAACAGATTGCTCACAATACGGTTATTTGATAAAATTCAAAAAGTTATCCAAGACATATATCTGTTCAACGGGCTTTGGGGCGAAGCAGAAATTGATCGCAAAGTCATCCTCAGTTGTGAAGTGTTCCGTGGGATTGGATTAGGAACATCATTTTAGGGGGTGCTTCATTACATTTTTGTCACTTATGGTTTGTCACTACTGTGAGGAATTTGTCACTACAATATAAATAGGTATTGCCAGGAAATCATAACACCACTAGTCGAGACCAGATGGTTATCTTGCAAGATTCTGCCAGAATCTTACAAAAACTGCCTATCTTGCAAGATCCGACAGAAAAATGGATATGTTGCAAGATTCTGGCAGAAAAACTGTTATCTTGCAAGATTCTGCCAGAATCTTGCAAGATAAGCATTCGATTTCGACCCGGGACCCGTAGTTTCAATCTTTTTTATGTGAGTCTTATTATATAATTTTTTCATATTTTTTGGAATTTTAGAGAGTTGGTTGTAGAGAGATTTTTGTGTCCGCCCTAAAAATTTGCTTATGGTTCATATCGCCAAAGTGTACATTTAGGATTTCTGAACTTAATATTTGTGGAGAGCTGCGGGATTATTTCCTTCGACCGTAAAATCCATTAGAAGGTTTTTTAATTGGAAAAATATTGGACAGCTGTCAATAGAATTCAGTCTGAAACAAATTTTGCAATAACCCTAAATTGCCTACAAAATAATATGAGTGACATAAACGCTAAGAATGAAGGATTGCAATTGAACAGTTTAATCTACTGAATTTACTTGGAAATCACTCGACAATTGAAATAAAAAAAGGAGTTTATTTTATATACGATTATTTACCAAAAAATTCCTCTAATTTATCGGAGTGTTTTTCTGTCGTTAAACAGCCGCCAATCAACGCAAAAAAGTGAAGTAACTCAACTGAATAAAATGTATTTGTTGAGTTCAATTGTTAACCACTCATTGTGAAAATAGCAAGTAAAAACAGGCAAGTAAGAACCGAAAAGAATATTTTCTCATCTAAGTGTTAAAGTTTCAATAAACAACTGTCAACAATGTCAAAAAATGAAAAATTAATGGAAAAAATTTTTTGTTTAAAACAATTGAAAACCGCTCAACGGTTAATGATGTTTCTACGCAATAAAAAAACCTTCATTTTATAGATCGAAGAATTATATCTATAATTTGTTTTTTTTATTGACGAAAGAGCCAAATCAATCGTAGAGCATACAGAGGAAAAAATTGTATGCTCTTAAAATTTTTATTCACAGTGATGTAAAGAAAAAAAATAATTGCTGATAAATCCCTCAGTTTTGTCAAACACTTTAAACCATTGGTTACTTAAGGCAGTAGTAATGAACAAAACATCAAAATCCTCTCAACAAAATAATATCAAAATCTTAGACATTATATTCGATTTTCTTCTGAGAAATTCCTTAAAAAAGTACGACTTTGGTAGTTCGACGTCATTCACTCGTTTTGATTGTTTTTTCCCGTTATACATTTCAAAACAAATAAAAACATTGTGGTGAAATTGTCTAAGTCCAATATGGTAATTTATCAAGCTTTAAACCACTTTTGATCATGTCAGAGAAAACGCTGTAAGTATTGAGACTATAATTTGTATCCATTGATAAAACTTTAAACCACTTTTACGTGTTCTGTAATTAAAGGTGTAAACTTCTTTTACATGCTCTGAAGCGCAAAAAATTAGACACAATTGCTGATTATAGAGGAGTTCAGTGGGGAAAAGAAATACAATCCGAACGGGGTATAGTTACGTTTAGTGCGCAAAAGAGAAACCCAAGTCGAGCAACATAAGTATAGATGGTGCGCCAAAAATAGGATACAAACTTTATATCTCAATTCTGGTTTAAAAATTGGACACTTTTGCGAACACTTTAGCGCAATTCCTGTCAGTTTTGATCGATTTTGTTACAGTATCTAATTTTTGCATTACTGTTACGTTTTTAATGTAATTAACATAGGAAAAGCGAGAAAGAGATACACAGATCTGGCAGCCCGGTACACAGGTCGGAATTGCCCTCGAAGATTTGGGTATACCTCTGCGGCGTAATGGGAGCTCTGCAACACGGATATTGAAGCGCAGACGTGGAAAAAAAGCAATAAGTTGATTAATCAATCTGGACTTGAGACAGTAAAATTTGCCTTAATTGACACGACTGTTGCCCATTTCTGGATCAATTCAACGTCCAGCCTATTCTTATAGACTATCAAGTGGCCAAATTTCAGCACCTATTTCATCATGAGAATTGTATATTTGTGGCAGCTAAGAGAATCCAGCCAAAAAAAATAGAATCACAATTTCAGTGATGCATCTTGCTTTTCTCGACGTTTGTTTTGCAAAATAAAAAATCAACAGCAACCAGAAAGCTGGTTTTAAAAGAACTGAAGCAAAATTTCAACGGTTTATAGCTCTTACAGTGTCTGCGGGCATCATTTTCAGCCGTGGAAGAAAATAACTAGCCTAATGAACTCAGTAATAAAGAACCAAACCAAAAATTTGATTGGTCACTCGATGTTCAGATTTAATGCATTGAAACAAAGCGTGAATAATTAATTAGTAGCTCAAATTTGTGCAATTTCTTCACGAAAGGCCAGTTGAGCGAAATAGTTTCAAACTGTTAGCCCCAACACGATTGTCAGAGAATTACAAAAAGAGAACTATATCGTGACAAAAGTTGAACTTGTTGCCTCGAATGACAGCATATTACTCTAAACATTTATTAAAAAATATTTTTTTATTTCTAATTGAAGGTGTCGATACGAACAAATGTTTCCTGGCAACCATAGCAAGATCATATAAGAAATTTTTTATGGCCTGTATGGAACGATATATAGTTCGGATATGTTTCCAAGAAAGGTCAACCCGGGTTCTTAAGCGAATCAGTGTTGCCACCGTATTGACACGGGAGTCAAATTGATCCGACGTCAACTACACTTACACTGGAGGGGTTGGGGGGGGGGGGGGGGGGGGGGGGGGGAGGTTGTAACCTAGGAAAGCATAAAGAACTACCTGCGTTAATTTGGTCTCGCTCAGCCTCAAAAATGAAACGAAGTGGTTGTTCGAAGCACACGAAAGAATCAGTTCCCATCGGCAATAATGACGTCAGCACCCAAAAAATTCGCGACATCCATAAAACATTTCCAGGTTGACCACACTTCAAAAACTTGAAAAACGTTGGAAGTCGTTACTATGGCAGTGTTTAAAGCCAAGAAAAAAACATACTAATTAGGACGCCAAGTTTTGTACGATGCAGTATTCAGGCCCTATGAACTCCGATTTTTAAGGTTTTGGGTTAAGACCATTTTAAAATATCTCAGCTAAAAAGAATTGAGGTTTTTGAAGTTTGCTTTTTCTGAGGTGGGCAACCTGGGTGTTCAATACCAGTACGTTCGTGAGAGACATTATCTATCAATGTGATTGTTGTTTTCCTCTTTTCTCAACTGATTTAACCCAATATTGCATCTAGTTTACAAAAAAATTTATCCTGTTGAAAATGGGTTTCGCAAGTAAATGGCACAGATATTTGAGGTTTTTACTTTCATCTGTTGCTGCGCAAAATGGTCGGGTTATTTTCTCTCAGATCTCTGCCGGCATTTGGGCTAACGCTATCTGCATTGCGCCCGTTGAACAAGTCTGGACAGCTGATAAAATATGGCAATGAAAATTAGAATGATTATCGTGATTATACAGATAGAGTTCGGAAATTGATTAATAATAAAGAACTATCAAGTTTTCTTCTTCGAGTATCGAAAAATTTTTGATTTGATGCAAATCAAGATTTGAACTCGGTGCCCATGTTCAGGTCATAAACGGAAACTTTTATGTTCGGACCGTTCAAGACCGAAAAAGCTTTATCTAAACTTTCATGCGTTCAGCGGGCTTTACGTCGAGACATTTGGGTTTTTTTTTGAATTTCCAGACTAAATAATTTCGAGCCAAAGACTACCCCTGGTTCGTTCATCTTAATTTTGGACATACTTGAGTTCGTCTAGGATCTCAATTTGAGGGGGTGGGGGTGTTCATAGCATAAACCTTATATAGGTCCACCACAAGTAGGAAACTCACTGAGGTACTATGGAAAAGCTATTGACCATTTACCTCATCTAATAACATTATCTAATAGTATAAAAGGCTGATTGAGATGTTGATAACCTTTCGAGCTAATAAATAGGACCAAACAACTCTAGAACCTGCTGATTTTTTATCAATACCAATAGAAATCCCTCGTAAAATTAATAATATCTAATGCCAAAAACTACACACTATATCCTTCATCTAAAAGTATTAACAAAATATATGCAGAAGTTCATTAGAGACACCAGACAAATATTTCTGCCATAAATTTGATTAAAAAATGTCTGCAAACACTTTTCGATTTGCCATCAATCAATGTAAAAAAACAGACTTGTTAAATTGGCTACCGGGCTGGGTGTCCACTCTTCTCCACCAGTCATTCACAAATATTCGACTACAAGGCATTTAAAAAACACCAGTGTGTTTTTTCTTTTTTATAGTGGAAACAGAAAAAGAATATCCACTATTGGAAGTAGTCTGGGGCACTAGTTGGACAACAGTAGTACATTAGCGGGACACTGATGATGCATTTAAAAGTTAATCAGTACATTTAACATGACTTTTGCGTGCTTGCTTGAACAAATAAAGCACCAGTCGCACCACAATTTATATGATTATGAATGTAACAAACTATTTTCAATGCTCAAGTTCGGGTACGGAGACCGCATTAAGGGTACAATTTCAATACTACCTATGACGAGTGTGGCTACATTGTGAAAATAAAATAACGAAACCCAATATAACACAGATATTATTAAACACACAACTTAAAAAACGATCATTGACTGGCTTTAAAAAACATTTAAAATTTTTTAAATAATTTAGTTGTTTCGTACAAAACCAAAGAGAAAACCAACTTTTAAGCAATAAAAGCTTAACTAAAAAATCTTAATGATTCAGACTCTATATACTCTGGGGGGTGAAACCACCAATATTTGATGCACTTGGGCAACTAATCGACTGGCCAGAGAATAAAATATTATAAGTATCTTAGTAAAACATATATTCTTCAAAAGGTACCAAACGCTCCATCGGTTGCCATTTGTGATCAGTGCACATAAGACGCTCATCATCGGCTAGAAAAATTGGTGCAATAATTATGTATTCATATTAATATCAAATATTTGCATAGCTAGTATTCAAATGTTTCATACTAACATTTAGTCTTGATAGAATATCTGTTGAAGGAACAAATAACGATCGAGCAGTGGGCAAGGGTTCATTACGGAGGTTTGAGATCAAACATCATTTCTGACTTGTAAAATAATAGTGTGATCGAAATGCAATGTAGTTTAATTGATTAGCCTTGAAATATGCCCTGACCTGTTTTTGCAAATTACATGAGAAATTAAAGCAAACGTGCGTTCACTTACTGGAACCAATTTTTCACTGCTCGATTACTCAATCGCAGTGTTTTCATGAACTCAACCTAAAAACTTATCACTGGTAGGGAGAGATGTTTATCAGACTTTCGAGTCGTTCTTCATTAGGCCACTTTACGCATTAACGAATCTGAAAAAAATGGATGTTTTCTTCTTTGCCCGGGTACAATTATGGGATTTCCTGGAAAAAAAGACCTCCAAAACCACATTTGGTTCATTGTACTCTTTTTTGAACAATTTTAAAGTCCGAGATGCCCAATCACTTCATCGTTGGTCTTTCCATGCACGAAGTGTTTTAATTGAGTCAATGATGTCATATAGCCAGAACGCCGAAAATCAAGACACATTAGGGAAATTTGGGTTTATTCGAAGTTTTCGATTCAATTGTTCTGAAACTATAAATTTTTAGTAAAACACTAGTGGAAACACTAAATAATTATTGTAATCTGACTGTAATATGTCACTGCTATAGGTTGTTACAAAATGGTAGATCAATTTTGGATGCAACCAAGTGTCACGCTCTCCATTGTCAATCAATTTTGCGTGTACAATTCCCGTATTTTTTTCTCGCAGCTGGAAGGTCATTTATTGAGGTCACAGAAAATCATTTAATTTGCCAGCTAAGGTCAGTTCATCGGTTGAGCATTACTTTTCCATATGCCTGTTTTCTAAAATTAGACTTTTTTCTCTTGTGTACATAGGATCCACATGGTTACCAGGACTTCACACAACATTTGAAGTAAGAAATGAGGAGTTCTGGGATTTCTTTCCAGTATTTTGGCATCAAAAAACATATTTGGCAGTAAATGTAAAACTGCCTTTATTTCATCTTCTCCGAATATCATTGATATATAATAAAATTGCAATTGTTCAATCTTCGCTTCAGACTTTTGCAATCAGGTCACTGTCTTAATTGATCACCATAAAAAATCAATGTAAAGTTTTCGAGCCTTTAATAATTTAGAGACGTTCCTGCTTAAAACTAGGAATTGGTATTAGTTTACTGAGTAAACTGCACTCTTGCTTAGTGTTCTCAGACTATTTATCAGAGTTTCCCGTTCAAATGATTGATTCAGCGATTTCTTTGTTCTAGTTCGTTTTGCCTATCTTCTAGCTCTCATATTTTGAGACCTTAGACTAAAACACGGAATTTCATTTGAAAATTTATGATTGAGCAGAAAACAGCAAGTTTTGTTTCAACTAGTAAATTTTTCACAATCTTGTTTTATATTGATTTCTATAGATAAGACGATGCAACTGGTAACAATTTTAAAAAAAATAAAATGTGTTTTGTAAGAATGGAAAAATAAAGCGATGTTTGATTGCCAATTACTAAGAACTTTTGAAACGTCTATCCATCCAAAAGTCAAAACATAAAATAAGTGACCAAATGGAACAAAGATAGAGGAAAAACAGCCAGTAAGGGAAAAAAGTTGATTCCCTTCAAAATTTCTACCGTTGAATTTTCCACCCTAATTTATATATGCATGTGAGAATTAGACCACCCCGTAAGTTGTCCTCATAAAACGATTTAAAGTTGTTTGACTAATTATTTTCCTGAAATCTAAGCAAAAAAGAACGAATTTTAGGTTTAAAAACTTTTACACTCTTTGTCGGATTTAATATATGCCAACTCCTGAAAGCGAAAAGTACAATTACATGTGCATTGGCACATAATTTGATCGTTAATGTTAGAGAGGCGTTTTTGTGGTCAAATGGAAACTTTGGTTGAAAAAGACAAATTTTAATTTTGGAACTCCATTGCAAGTGGAGCAGGTTTCACTAAATTTGTGATAATCATGCAAAATTAAACGTTTGCTTAAAGTAACGTTTAGAGAACAAAAATACACATTCCTTAATTGTGTAGAAATTCACTGTGTTTGTGAGAAACCTCAAATAATAAGCCCTTGTTCCTTCTTTTTCAATTGTTACCCGGAAATTGAGATTAAGGATGGTAAAGTTTTCATATTTGTATAATAAACCACCAAAAGCACTATTTTTTTGTATTGCAAAGATTCACGGTCTGACAAATTTGTGAACCGATTTCTATTTCTTCTTTAAAAGAACATAACCGTTTTTGTAACACATGATTTAGACATAATGAAGTACCAATAGCAGAAAATGATGACGATTTTTGCAATCCGAACAATATTTGCAATCTCGGATTGGTTGTAATTTTTCGCGGCATTCCTCTCGGAAACTGATAGGTACGTCCAAAACCAACAGCGTGGTTGAATTACGGAATCGTTGCCGAGACCTACAAAGAACTTATGGTGGAATCTAGTCCCTTGATTCTGCAATTTGGTGGTGGAATCTGTTCCTCTGATTCTGCAATTTGGTGGCGGAATCTGTTCCCTTGATTCCGCAAAAAATTTAACGTAGAGCGCATTTCTTCAGAGATCGCGGAAGTTTTGTACAAAACTATATTCCATGAAAGGTGATTTAAAGCCGAACGTATCCAAGCTATGATTGGTCAACTTTAGACTCATCGTGTTAGAGAACTTTCGTAAAAGTAATGCGAGAAACGATGTAACTTCTGTCGAGCCGATGTTGCATCCCCAAACTTTTTATACCCTGAGGCACGGAGGGGAAAATTGCAGAGCATATTTGATTTTACAATTCATCTTTTTTTCTCTTTGATTATACAATTCATCTTTTTTCTGCCATATCTTTTTTCTGCAAAATGGTTGGGTTATTTTCTCTCAATTCTCTGCCGGCATTTGGGCTAACGCTATCTGCATTGCGCCCACTGATCGCCCAAGTTTGGACAGCTTATGAAATATGGCGTTGAGAAAGAAAATGATTATTGTGATTATGCAGATAGAGTTCGGGAATTGATTAATAATAAGGAACTATCAAGTGTTCTTCTTAGGGTATCGAAAATTTTTTGATTTGATGCAAACTCTGTACCCAGGTTCAGGTCATAGACGGAAATTTTGATGTTCACACCATTCTAGAACAAAAATGCCATATCTAAACTTTCGTGCGTTCACCAGACTTTTCGTTAAGACATTTGTGTTTTTTTTGAATTTCCCGACCAAAGAATTTTGAAACAAAAACGACCCCTGGTTCGTTCATCATAGTTTTGGACATACTTGAATTCGTCTATGTCCTCAATTTGAATAGCATAAAAGGGGTTGTTTATAGCATAAACCTTAGGTCCACCACTGGTGAGAAACTCACTGAGGTCCTATTGACCATTTACAACATCTAATAACAATATCTAATTGTATGAAAGGTTGGTTGAGATGTTGATAACCTTTCGGGCTAATAAAAGAACCAAGCACCTCTACAAGTTGAATATTTTTTAAACAATGCCATATGAAATCCCTCGTAAAGTTAATAATATCAAATGCCGAAAACTACAGACTATATCCTTCATTTATTAGTATTAACAAAATATATGCAAAAAGTTCAATAGCGACACCAGAAAAATATTTCAGCCATAAACTCAATAAAAAAAAATAAAAATATCTGCAAACACTTATCGATTTGCTATCAATGTACAAGAAACAGAGACACGTTAAATTGGCTACCGGGCTGGGAGTCCACTTCTCTCCGCCAGTAATTCACAAATATTGGACTACAAGACATTTAAAAAACACCAGTGTGTTTTATCTCTTTTATAGTGGAAACAGAAAAAGAATATCCACTATTGGAAGTAGTCTTGGGCACTAGTTGGACAACAGTAGTACATTAGCGGGACACCGAAGGTGCATTTAAAAATAATCAGTACATTTAACATGACCCTTACGTGCTTGCTTGAACAAATAAAGCATCAGTTGCACCACAATTTATATGTTTATGAATGTAATAAACAATTTTCTTTGCTCAAGTTCGGGTACGGAGACCGCATTAAGGATACAATTTCAATACTACCTATGACGAGTGGGGCTACATTGAAAAAAAAATAAAGAAACCCCTTATAACACAGAATATATTAAACACACAAGTTTTAAAAAAAACGATCATTGACTAGCTTTAAAACATGTTTTAAAGCTAAATAATTTTTTATAATTTGATTGTTTCGTACCAAAGCTAAGAGAAAACCAAATTCTAAGCAATAAAAGCTAAACTAAAATTTCTTAATGACTGAGACTTTATATACTCTGGGGGTGAAAACACCAATATTTGTTGCACTTGGGCAACCAATCGACTGGATAGAGAATAAAGTATTATAAGTATCTTAGTAAAACATATAATCTTCAAAGGGTACCAAACGCTCCATCGGTTGCCATTTATGATCAGTGCACATAAGACGCTCATCATCGGCTAGAAAGATTGATGCAATAATTCTGTATTCATTTTAATATCAAATATTTGCATAGCTAGTATTCAAATGTTTCATACTAACATTTAGTCTTGATAGAATATCTATTGAAGGAACCAATAACGATCGAGCAGTGGGCAAGGGTTCATTACGGAGGTTTGAGATCAAACATCTTTTCTGACTTGTAAAATAATAGTGTGATCGAAATGCAATGTAGTTTAATTGATTAGCCTTGAGATATGCCCTGACCTGTTTTTGCAATTTACATGAGAAATTAAAGCAAACGTGCGTTCACTTACTGGAACCAATTTTTCACTGCTCGATTACTCGATCGCAGTGTTTTCCTGAACTCAACCTCAAAACTTATCACTGGTAGGGAGAGATGTTCATCAGACTTTCGCGGCGTTCTGCATTTAGCCATTTTACGCATTAACTAATCTGAAAAATGACTGTTTTCTTCTTCGCCAGGGTACAATTAAGCGATTTCCTGGAAAAAAGACCTCCGAAACCACATTTGGTTCATTGTCCTCTTTTTTGAACAATTGTAACGTTCTAGATGCCCAATCACTTCATCGTTGTCTTTCCATGCACGAAGTGTTTTAATTGAGTCAATGACATCATATAGCCTAGTCATTGAGGTCACAAAAAATCATTTAATATGCCAGCTAAGGTCAATTCATCAGTTGAGCATTACTTTTCCATATGCCTTTTTCAAGTATAGAATTTTTTCTCTTGTGTACATAGGATCCACATGGTTACCAGGACTTCACAGAACATTTGCAGTAAGAAATGAGGAGTTCTGGGATTCCTTTCCAGTATTTCCGCATTAAAAAACACAATTGGCAATAAAATTAAAACTGCCTTTAGTTCACCTTCTCCGAATATCAATGATATATAATAAATTTACAATTGTTCAATCATTGCTTCAGCTTTTTGCAATCAGGTCCTTGTCTAAACTGATCAGCATGAAAAATCAATGTAAAGTTTTCAAGCCTTTAAAAATTGAGAGACGTTCCCGCTTAAAACTAGGAATTGGTATTTGTTTACTAAGTAAACTGCACTCTTGCTTAGTGTTCTCAAGCTATTTACCAGAGTTCCCCGTTCAAATGATCGAATCAGCGATTGTCTCTGTTCTAGTTCGCTTCGCCTATCTTCTAGCTCTCATAAACATTTCTATTCAGTCGCATCTCTCAACATATCATCCAAATAACTACCCTCCGAAATCAAAACGTTAATTGAACCATAAAATTTGTTATTTGTAAATTGAGGAATCAATTCTGGAGCTACCTTTTGTGATTGGAAATCAACTATTCAGAGTTGATTTACTATATAGCTTGACGCGGGAGAATATTTGATGACAGAAAAATAACTGGTATACTCCAAAACATACAAAAACAACTGATTTGCACAATTCGGACAAGTAAATTGAGACACTTAACACGGAATTTCATTTAAAAATTTGTGATTGAGCAGAAAACAGTTTCACCTGGTAATTTTTTCTACAATTCTGTTTTAGTTTGATTTCTATAGATGATGCAGCTGATAACAATTTTAAAAAATTGTGTTTTGTAAGAATGGAATTATAAAGATAAATATATCAGCAGGCAAACGTAAAAAATTTTGTGCTATTTTAAAAAATATCTTAACCAGGCTAAAATATTCACCATCAGAAATTTTTTAACGCTTCGCACCAGAATATCTTCAATCGGAGGCAATTTTTTGTTTTAAAAATTTTTGATAATGATTTTGATTAATAAAAGCAAAAGACAACAAGAGGAAAACTCACAACGATTTCTAGTTCAATTGAGAACGCATGAAGACATTATTTATTTAAATGTAAATTTTCAATTGCCATGTCAGGGGACAAAGAGCCGTAGAAAAATCCTCAGACGAAGAAAAAAGTTTTAACAAAACATGAACGGTTTGATTGTGTGACCTTTGTTTTCTATCACCAATGGGCGTTTTTGCAAGACTCAATATAAAATAAAGCGATGTTTGATTGCCAATTACTAAGAACTTTTGAAACGTCTATCCGTCCATAAATCAAAACATAAGATCAGTAACCAACTGGAACAAAGATTTGAAAAAGACTTGATGGAGGAAAAAACATTCTAAAAAGAATTTGAACAAAAAGGTTTTTCCACACCGAGAGCAAAAAAATCCGAAGAAGAGGAAAAACAACCAGTACGGGAAAAAAGCCAGCACTGGAATCTGTTCCCCTGATTCTGCAATTTGCTGTTGTAATCTGTTCCCTGGATTCCGGAAAAAAATTAACGGAGAGCGCATTTCTACAGAGATCGCGGAAGTTTTGTAGAAAACTATATTTCAATGAAAGGTGATTTAAAGCCGAACGTATCCAACCTATGATTGGTCAACTTTAAAATCATCGTGTTAGAGAACTTTCATAAAAGTAATAAGCGAAACGACGTAACTACTGTCTAGCCGATGCTGCATCCTCACCCTTTTTATACCTTGAGGCACACAGGGGAAAATTGCGGAGCATAATTGATTTTGAAATTCATATTTTTTTCTTTTTGATTATACAATTCATCTTTTTTTCTGCCATACAATACTTTATTTCTAATAGCTCGTTTTGAATTCATCAGGTTTTTGCAAGCGACAATTTATAGTCGTTTAACTAATAGGGATATGAAAAAAAAATATTCACACGGAGAAGCTATGTACACAAAGAGAAGTTTTAAAAGGCGGCACAAACATCAAAACATATAACATTTTGAGTTAAAATCAGTTGTCAGGCAACCGGAAGTTGCACGTTTTCTGTTTTTCTATTATGTGAATCAATTATAAAGCCAGTTTTTGAAGCTTTTCAGAAAAATTTTTAAGGACATCCGAGTCAAAATCTTTACAATTTTTCTTCCAATTTTTCCCAAACAACTATCCTTTCACTAATTTTGCTTCATAATTGCCAATAAATTTTCAATTGGATTTAGATTGGGAATATTTGCCGATCAATCCTGTACCTCTAGATCGAAAGAACGAAATAAATAGTATGTAGAAGAAAGTCAAATTTCGTTTAGGCAGTTTCAAGATAGCCGAAAAAAGCAGCTAAAAATGATCTAATTATTTGAGAAATTTAAACACATAAGAAAGGCAAATCTTGGAATAAAAATGAAATATAGCAGAGGAAAACCAAATTTGGCTAACTAGTTAATTTCATTTCTACCGTGATTTTTTATCGGTGAAGCAGAACAGTTGACAAAAATGAGAGAAAAAGCTTTAAAAAAGATGATTTTAAAACCTCCTGTGTTATCCGAAAAAGTAAAAAAAAAAACAACTTCGGTCACACTAAAACTAGCATATAAATGAAGCACACAGGAAATGCTCCAAAACACCGCTCCAACTCGTCACTGATCAATTACAGAAAAAAAATAAGGTGACCTGGATTCAGGGCAGTAGCAGTCAAATTTTGTTTGGCTTCTATAAAAAAGTGTCGTCTCATTTATCGAAAAGCAGATAAATAGTTTTTGACAATGCAGCATTAAAAAATTGAGATTGAAATCGATAATAGTCCAACTACGTGTTTTTCAAATTTACAACATAATACTACCATTTAAATTGCCTGTCACTAAACTACAAACAAGAAGCATGAAATGAAAGACGACACAAATTTTGTTAGAGAGCAATCAAATATTTTTGTTTCGGAGAGACGGTAACTGATTTAAAACATTTGATAAAGATTTCGAAAAACTTTAATCTGATAAAATCGGCATAGAGTTATTAAAATTCACTAAAAACAACCCAATTGAATGAATTGAAACCCAACTGATAAACATCAGATAAAAGCTGGCTTAAAATGGATGAGAAGAAACTTCTTAGTTTTAGCTGAAATTTTGGTGAACTTTTTTCTGAAATATAAACTCAAAAAACGTTTTTTTCCGTAAAATTGTTCCTAACGGAGTAAAACGATGAGAGAAATTCCCCAACCGTTTTGCCAGCAGCTCCATTAGGAACAAATTTACAATAAAGTGCGTAAAAATAATTTACGATAATCTCAAAGAACGCTAGGTGTCTGAGTTGATTGAGTTTTTAAAAAAAAATGGAGCTCAATTTGATCAAAAAATTTGTGGCTAATTTGATATTAATTTGAGTAATCAAAAAAGCAAGGTTTCAAAAAAGCAAGATTCCTTAAATATCGTAGTGAAATTCCAGATTGAGAGAGATTTCATAGAATACTACGTAAGTTAGTGCCCTCAAAAACAGTCAAAAATTGTCTGAACAAAAAAGGAAGCTAGCACAAAGTCCTCTAATGATTTTCAAAAGTGTCCGAGCTATAAAATCATAATGCAAAAGTGTGCTTCTTGTGATCTTTGTAAGATCAAATTGAACCGACCCCGATAAATTGGCAGAACTTCTTCTCCAGTTTTTTTCTGTATACATGCTGGCATCTTTTTTTCCAAACTAATCGAGTTAACTTTTGTTTTTACAGTTGATTCCTATAGAACTGAAAGGAAACAGGAACTACTTTGTTACCGTTTGGTGACTCAGAAAATTTCCTCTGAAAAATTCAGTTTGCTTTACTTTTTTTACTTTTGTCAAATATTCTGTGTACCTCAATCATGAAACTATGTTTTCAGGTTAGAATTGAAATTGACCCACAATCTGATAAAAATGGGTTCAACAATGACTACCCACAGACCATACTGGTTACACGTAGAAGATATGTTCCAGTTCTCAATGACAAAAATTATCACAGAAATGGTTCAGGTATAAGCGTTTTTTTTATTAGTTTCCACTTGTGACGGCTATAGTCCCCCTTTGACTTTTTCGGTGCCTTTTTGCAATAAGTTTCCATTTCAATTGTATTCCTTGTTAAATGAAACGCGTTCAGGTTCCCAATTTTGGTGATATTTTGGGGCATGGGTTAAATTTTTGGTAACTTTTTCCAGGCAACGAAAAACAAGCATGCCCAGTGTAAACGCGAGTCATTTCAGCTCCCAATTGCTATAACCACCATCATTATAAATTTTACTGTTTGGCAACTGTCCTCTCTAATTCACAACTGCGCACTTCTAGCAACTATTTCCTTGTCAGTCTTCAAAGCCTGTTTGACTTGATATTCAGCGGTATCATGACTACCTACTACTTCTCCGTGGAGGCTATGGGCGCTACTCAGATATTTTGCGAATTTTTAGTTGACGAACGGTATCTGTCCGCAATGAAAATTTTCAATTCCAATTTTTTCTTTCAAAAGAAAACTATCCAATCGAGTTTTCATAGCCGCAAAATCATTACGACTCCAAGCATGTTCGAAGCATAGTGTCAACGAAACAAGATGCAAAACTCAGTTCCGCACGATAAAAAATTTGTTGATTCACTGTTGCCCGACATTTAGTTTTTTTGAAGTGCCCTGTTTGAACACATTTTTGTTCTATGATAAATTCCGTTACTACTAAGTATATAATTTGGTTTTTTAAACTTGCTGTACGGACACAGAACAAAAGCTGATGTAATTGCAAATCCTGTAAATTATCATCAGATTTGGATTAATTTTAAAAAAAAAATGAATTGAAAATTGAGGTAGAGTTTTTGTATTTGCTCAGTTTAGATCTTCCAGTGTTAGTAGGCAATAATCGTTTACGACCCCTAGATCCACTTTCCAATTTTGTGGATGCCATATGACCACAAACAGTTCATAACGCGGTGGGGGGAGGGTAAGTATTTCTGGGGGGGGGGGGGGGTAAAGTAAAATGGATTTTCCTGTGTTTTCCGGCTTTATTAAAACTTGACTTTTTCTGTCGATGGCACGATTTGAATTTTTTCCTCTCATTTCTCTCAATTTGAATTTTTACATTTTTATTTTTATAATTGTTTATATGACGTAATTTTTCCTCTTTTTTGCTTCGGCCTTCAGGAATGTGTCTGGCGTGGAATCTGTCTGGCTTATCTTACTCGAAACATTGAGTTCTGCATTCACGCAATGAAGTTGACTGATATCAAAGAAAATACTAAGTGAAGGTCAAAAGAGGTGCATGAAAGCTTGCTGCACGAAATCGTGTTAATCATCTATATCAGAAAACTAAATTTAAAATAGGAAAATGGTTTCCCGCAAACGAAAAGGAGTCTACTCTCAAAAATACGTTATGAAGTCTAACCAAATGACCACGAAATCTTAATCTAAAACTAGACCAAATTTTGCAATAGTTGTAGATCATAAAGACATAAATTCAGCTCAAACCTAAGTTTTTGCAGAAAAAATACTGTGTTTTTTTGTCGTAAATCAGAGCTTTTACTCAAAGATTTCATGAAAATTTAGAAAAACCGATTGTCATCCCAACACTTTTTGACAAACTTCTATTCTGACTTTAACAATTTAAGGCAGGTCAGAAACCTATCAAAAGCAAATGTTGCAAAAATTCTAATCTTAGAACGAAAGTTTTTTTGTTGAGTTAAAATTAGCAAAAATTTTCTCGCCTAAATGGGACCTGTTGTTTTTAGAAACCATGACAACAGTTCATAAGACTCAAAAAAAACTTGACAAATATTTTGACATTGTGAACGAGTAGATTGAGCTTTAGTTTTGTAGCGATAGAATGATTTTAAAAGCATACCTACTGCTAAGAGTTCATTTTTATTTCTACAACTTAAAAAAGTAAGAGTTAAAAATGAAGTGTTCTTTTTAAAGTTCAAAAATAATTTACGCATTTTGTCAACATTATAAGTAAACTTTAATCTCTCTGGGAAACAACACTTAATTTTCAATGAATTTCACAATATTTCTCAACTTGGGCAAAATCCTTTTGTACATCAACGACATCCTTATTGTTGCTTCTCTAACCTTTTCCTCTACTTTTATGACAGTTGTAGAATGTTAATTCATTCTATCGTTTAATTGCCTAACTCTTAGCGAAATTCGGCGATGAATTAGATATTCAAGAAAAGGCGATGCTCGGAACAAATAACCTTGACAAAAATGTCAAATAATAGGATTGAGAAAACAAACAAAAATGACCTCGATAAGCTGCAATAGATCAGACAGATCTTGAAATTTGATGAAAGCTTTCATCGGATTTGAGTTCAAAACTAGGTTTTTTAAATATAGTTATGACATAATAGATTTTTGTCAATGACATTTTGGTTTTTCATAAATTCTCTAAAAAAGAGACGAAATATTATTAAAGGACAATGGATGCTATTCCGATATTTTTCTCGGAAATTTTTAAAATCTGCTTCCAAAAGTTCTCTAGAGGTTGTGCTATATCTTCTTGTCAACTGGTCTTGTCTTCCGATATATCAATTTTTGTGTTAATCTATTTTACATACGCTTAGAAAAATGTAATAATCAATAACAAAAAAGTGACTGGATGAAGCTGATTGAATAACTACTTCGATTTAGTTCCAGTGTTTCCCTGCTAATTCATTCGATCGTTTAATAGTCTAAGTTTTAGCTAAACGTGGTCGTTGAAATAGAAAGTCAAAAAAGGGTGATGCTTGGAACAAAGAACCTTGACCAAAAATTTCAAAAATTAGGATTGAAGAAACCAGATAACTTGATATCGAATAAGCAGAAAATAGAAGAAACAGATTTAGTAATTTGAGGAAAACTTTTCTCCGACGTCTGTTCAAAACTAATTTTTTTGTAGTTATGACATATGAAAAAGTTTTTCAATAACTTTTTTTGTTAAGTTCTCTAAAAAATTACACGCAACAATAGTGAAGGCCAATGAATGCCATTCCGATATTTTTCTCGGAAATTTATTTAAAATCGGCTTCCAAAATGTCTTCAGCAGGCATGCTGTATCTTCTTGTCAACTCGTCCTGTCTTCCAACATATCAATTTTTTGAGTTATTTTTACGCTTAAAATAGGTATAATCAATAACGAAAAGTCAACTAAAAATTAGCTATGTACAGGAATTGCTCTACTAATAAAAAAAATCTTGCTCTCCAAAACATCAATTGAATATAAGCACTTGTTTTCTTTGATTATGTTGTCCGAAGATAAATTTTTAATGTTAAAATATTTACTCGTTATCACCCAATGTTTCTGTGAGGCTACTCTGTAATGCTAAGAACTTGCGTAACACAAATGAAAAGAACCAAACAGACATTTGCTTTTGTATTTCTTGCTTTTCCAATAAATAAAAACCAAAAATTTGCTTGCGGAAAGAGACGAGCTTGGAGAACACTTCCAGGATACATTGGAGTTCTGTGAAATATTTCTAAGGTATCCTTTTTTTATTTCTGTTACCAGATTAAATTCATTCTACATATAATTTTATTAGCAAAGAAGCATCCATGTGTTTGAGACATTTTATTTTCTGTAATGTTAGTTTTTTTTTATCTTTTCCGTTGTTTTCCGTTTGCAACCCCCCCCCAGACGCACGTGTCATATTTTTACATCAAGATTTAACATTTAATGACACGTGCTTTGTAACGGGGGGAGCATAACGTACTGGGGGGCACAAACAAAAAACATCCCTTTTTTCAATATTAGGTCCATTGGAACTCATTTCTTTTAGTGCGATTAAAATTCGTAGCTACTCTCAATGACCAGCAAAACAAAATCAAATCAGTTTTGACAACCGTCACCTTTTGGTCGCAGATATTTATCATCCTTGGAATTGCCTTCGAACGCTACATTCTAATCTGTTTCTGGCATCGAGCTACAACTCTTCTTAGCAAGAGGAACAAGTTCATTTTCTACGGGATAGTGACGTCACTTTGTGTTGTATTCCCAATTCTTTATTATTATGTTGAATTGACTGAAGAGAACATAGACTACTTTGACGATTACAACTACTTTCGACCGTCCAGCAGCTACTCTATGGTATGCTTCAAACAAATTCTTTTTTTTTCAATAGTTCTTGTTTCAACATTTACAATAATTTCACTTTTAACATTTTCAATTTTGGTGCGTACTTTGAAAATGTACTCGAAGCTTACTGAAGCTTTCCTCGACAGACGTAACAGTCTTCAATAACTATCTAAGGCATGGAATACTTGATACGTACTTTGAAATAACTTTGAAGGAAACTAAAGTACTTTTACAAGACTCCCAATACGAAGTCAAGTATAGTGATTACATCCCCCTAGTTACCATGTTAAGTTCAAAATTTTCACCAGCCATATAGTTGACATCAATACAATTTTTGTACAAAAAATAGTCTTGAAAAGTACACTCGTTTAGATAATTTTGATGCTTTCAACCCGCAAAGGTCGTAGGCAATTACCACAAAGACCAATTAGCTCAGTGGTTACGACTTGCTACGCAAAGTAAATGTCACAAGTCCCCACGGGGAAGTTTGAATCGCATAGAAAGCAAAACTTTTGGCAGGAGTAAAGATAAACATATTTTTTTCATGAAGTAAATTCTACTCAAATATCAGACTAGCCAGTGTAAATAGTGACATGATCAGAGTACTGGTCATCCGAAAAAAAAAACAGAATGTGTTTAGAATGATTCAGCGCTGATTTGCTCTGCCGACAACTTCCGGGAATGGGAGAACATTTGAGCAATGAGCCTATATATGTAATTGATGCTTTTCCAACTAAATATAGATGCAAAGGTTCGCAAGTTTTAATTTTTCTAAAAGACTTTGAGCTTAGTTATCGGGTAGCAAACTGGCAATGGGATTCTTATCATTAATTTTGCATAAAGAAGAATGAAAAGGCTCTGGGAATTTGAAAACTTTATGATTGTCTGGAAATGAGTTTTGGATCTATAATATTTCAATGAATCAAGAAAAATATTAGAAACGATTTTCAAGTTTCCGCGCAAGAATCGTACTCAAAAGTACGTCATGATATCGCAGGCATCATATCTGATACTTGTATGAATAAGAAGAAATTTTTTTCACTCTTGTATCTATTACTCCTTTTCTATCAGGAATTACGATTGTTTTTGGTGTGATATCAATTTTGCTAATGACTTGAAAGATTGAAAGATGCAAGAAAAATAGCAAAGACAAAAGACAATTTTAGAAATTCAATAAAAACTAAGAAAATAGATCTTTTGCTGTGTTT
The DNA here is from genome assembly GCF_964194025.1 of Convolutriloba macropyga. Classification (NCBI taxonomy): domain Eukaryota; kingdom Metazoa; phylum Xenacoelomorpha; order Acoela; family Convolutidae; genus Convolutriloba; species Convolutriloba macropyga. Next base: position 5,337,288 of record NC_134477.1, read on the forward strand.
TGAACAATTGTTTCATAAAAGTACGCAAGTTAAAGTATTTTTCCCACGGCGCATTATGGTCCCGCCTTTACTTTGTGAACAATTATTAAAAGTATTCGAAATATATTTCGAATTAAAAATTTTTTATTAATGGCAGATGCACTCATTAACGACATTAGTTACAAAATTTACTAAAAATAGTTTGACTGAAAATAGAAACAAAAGTGCTTTTAATCGTTTTCCAACTGCGTTCCTTAATATTGATATTGGCTACAAAATTTACCGAAAATGGTTTAGGCGAAAATGAAAACGAAAGTGCTTTTAATGGTTTTCCGATTAGGTGAATTAAGACAGCAAAACAGCAAATGGCATGCTTATAAAAGCATTGAGCTCAATTCCTAACGCATCTCTATTTGTAAGATAATAGCTCTACCGTGTATTCGTTTGATCCTAAAAAAAATCTTTGCCGAGCCAAAATTTTGCAGCACAATTTTTGGAGTTCCGAAAAAAAATCTTGTTACGTTTTAAAGGTTAATGTATATTATTAATGTTAATATTTCATTCTTCCCGCCTCGTGTAAAATTTTCCCCATGATTATATTTGCATTCGTTTTACCTTAAATATTTAAATAGATAACCCCATATTTTTTGAAGTCTTTACAACAGATTGCCAAGATAGACGGAAACTCATAAGACCAACACAAATGCTTCTAAAAGTTTTATCATATATAATGTCATTTTTTAAATAATTTTTCTGATTGGTAACTCAATTTTTCAGATTGCGAGTTTTCAATAACCCATGTGAGACATGTAAGCTTTCTTTACAAGCAACTACTCAAAAGTTTTGACGAGTTTTGCTCCAAAACCATCAGACAATTTTTAATCTTAAAAGATCATTCTATCTAAAACCTAAACGACAAAATACCAATACATTGCAGACTATTTATAGAGAATCACAATTTATGGAACTGACGGAACAGTCAAATGGAATTTGCGTTTCTTTTTATCTCATTTGTCCAAATTTATGCATGTCTGTCGACATGGGGGCAAAAGAATTTTGGAAAGTTGTCTTCTAAGACTTTGATAGATGGATGACTATCTTGTAAATCTCTTGGCAGCTTGCAACCTCATTGGGTCTTTTGCACGCATTTTTCTCATTTACAGCATAAAAAGCCAGAGAATTGGTTGCAAGTATTTGATCAATTTATTCCAAATATACATTTATTCGAAATAAAATTGTCTGATATAGCTAATTCATTTTTGCCAATATTTGCAATTAGTATAATTAAAATTATAAGGGGGGGGGTGCATTCAACGCTGAAAGATGCGGGCGCTTTGCGGTGAAAAATTTTTTTTTTCGCCGCTATTCACCGTTAATCTTACATTATTTTTTGATAAAACCTCAACCTGGGTTGAGAAAAAAGTCAAGATCTTGCATCTTGGGGGGCAAACTACTTTAATTTTTGTTTCATGGGTGAAATAGATCTGTAATGCAGTATTTTGTTTTCAGCTCGGATGCGCTCCCTGTTACAAAATTGACAAATACGTTCGTGTCTCTGGTTTCATTCTGATTTCCGTATTAATCTGTGCTTTCTTCTACATCAGTTGTTACATTCAGCTGAAAAAAGAAAGGAATTGGACGTCGCGGATCCCAAAATATCAGACTTACCCTCGCTTTTCTTGTTATATGGATATCCTGGGTGGTAATAATAACTTCACATTTAGTTTACACTTCTTTCTTTCAAAAGAACTTCAAATATTTCTCAGTGACCTTCGATCTCATCAATTTTCCAGATCTGGAATCTTCGTACCATCATGAAATTTTCTTCGGACAAGATATGCTTGAGGCAAAGATTCAGACCCCGTTGTTGGTGATTAGGCAGCCATTTGCGTTCGTGAATTCTTTCATTATGATTGTGCTTTTGAAGCCCTTCCGAGAACCGCTAGACCGTTTTGCAAAGATTATATCACGCAGAGGATTTTGTAATTCACCAAAGTAGCCTACTTGCAGCTGCTAGTTTTTTATTTTCATTCCTTCCTTGATTTTTTGACAATCAATTTTACCCCATGACGCAAAATAAAACCTTATTCTTTAAATAATTTCCTTTTCATCAATTTATTTTGAGAAACACAACGTAAAAGGTATGTGGATGACATTATTGCACGGTTCGTGGTGACCTGGACGAGTTTTTAAAATTGGCGAACTCATTACACAACAACCTGTAATTTACCTTAAAAAAAGTTAACATGGAAGGGGACTTGGCTTTTCTTTACATTAACGTAAATGTGAGCAGCAAAAGTAATATCACCTGCAATTGGTATCAAAAACCAACTGACACTGGAATTATACTGAATTTTCGCAGCTGTGCATCGCTTCAGCATAGGAAAAATGTGATTAAAGTGACGGTTCATAGGGTTTTTGATGCAACCTCTAATTGGTTGGCCTTCGATCAGGCTCTTGACTGCTGGACAAAACTTTAAAAGAACAAAACTTGCTGGACCAAAAATCAACATCCAGAGGAAAAGTCTTCAAAAATAGTGAACCAGACTCTAGAAAAGATAATAAGTGGTGGTAAAGACCAACTGAGAACAACACCAAAAGAGCATCAAAAAAGCAAGACTAGATCATATGATAAGCCAACTATTTTTCTACAATACAGAGGCAACCTTACTCAAAATTTTGCAAGCAAATTGGAGAAACTATGCGAATTGCAAGTGGTTGTTACAACGCGGAAATTAAGATCATGCCTCCCCACCCTGAAACCATCTTTCGATAGAGACCTGAAATCGCACGTGGTATATGTGATTAAACGTAATGGATGCGGATTCATCTATTTTTGGCAAACAAGCCGGCATGTTACCACAAGGATTACAGAACATCAAAAGAAGGATTCACAGGTGGGCCAACATCTGGTTGAATGTCTTGGCGCCACGAATGACATTGAATGGAAAATTTTGGACGCCTGTCGGACATTAGAAAAACTAATGATTATTGAATCTATATACATCAGCAAGCTGAAGCCGGCACTAAACACAAGCGATGTTTTTAGGGGGCGGGAACTCACGTTAAAATTTTAGTTCAAATTATAATTTTGACTAGATGAGGATACATAGGATAAAAAACATTTTATGCATGACAAAACGAAATTTGCAAAACCTCCACAAGAGGGATACTTAAGTTTAGGGCAAATTCGGAATATTCCTAGAAATACAAGAACATGGCCAAAATCGAAAAATCCGGAATATGAGTGTTTTTAAATAAATTGATAACAGATCTAAAAATGATTTGTAAATAGGCTAAATATTGTATATAAGGAAAAATTTTCGATTGAATTTTTTAGAATAGTTCCTAGAATTGTTTTAAGTGTGGTCTCAGACAAATGTAAATACATATTCATTTTATTTTTTAACAATTTGTAAAACAGTTTTAACCTGACGATGAACGCAAAGTTCGAAAACGTTTGTTTTAAGTATCGGAAGTAATTTTAATTTGACAAATCGGTTTCTTTCAAAAAATGGTTAAATTATGTATTTACGTAAGCTCTAGCTCTAATTTAAAACTAAGATTGGTTCTGTTCTCAAAGCAAGTCGCTTGGCGTGTTAAAAAAAAGTAGCATTGCAAAATTATGCTTGCAGTTATTGTTTTCATGGGTATCCATTCAGTGAAAGCTTCGATAATCGTGAGAAGAAATTAAGTCGTGAAGTTGTGAGAGCCGATTGCAGTCATGTAAACTTGTAAAAATTTGGCACTAGTTTATCGAAACTGTTCTCCAGAATAATCCTAAAAATTTCTGATGCCGTTACAAATTTTCTGCCAGAAAAACAGCGGATTATAGAAAAAAACTTTACATGTTAAATTATATGCTATCATATCGAAATTATATGATATTATACCAATCTTTTTACATAAGGATTTACCATATAATGACACGTGCTCTGTAATGGGGGGCATAACGTACTGGGGGACGGGGGCACGTACGGAAAAGATCCGAGAGGACAAGAGTGACAAACGCTTGTCACTATTCTATGTGGTTTATATTTCCATTTATGAAACAAAACTGTGATAGTTTTGTGCTTTTTACGTAGCCCACAGACCCCTACATTTTAGTCTGCAAAAATTAACATTAAAAACAGTAATTTTTTGCTGTTTAAATTTTTGATGATGAACACTATTTGCTATGTAAAACACAATAATATGTAACACCAACTTAAATACAGACTGTCTTAATTGTTGAATCTTTAATACTGTTATAGAAATTTGACGAACGTCTTTTTTTCACATTTAATATTCTATCCCGGCGCTTGACAGATCTTTCATCCGTTTTTTCTCCCTTTTGCTTTCAATTACGAAGTCAGAGATGACAATTTGTCGAGCATTAGGTCACAATAGCAATACATTCATCAAGTATCTTACAACATTATCATAGGCTGTTTTTTATAGTTTTACTGATTGTAACCATAAATTACCCTAACCTTTTTCGTGTCTGAAATAAGAATTTCTTCGAGCTTAAATGTTTACTTTTAACCGAAATTTAAAGGTTGTTGAAATGAAAAATCCAAAAGCAGCTCAAGTCGTATTAGAAAAATTTTTGGTATCTTATGAGTTATCGGCAACATTCTAACACATTCATTTAACGTCGATAGATCCCAAAATTCAAATGGACAAGAGAGGAAGTCTTTTTTATGCTAAGGAGCTCAAATAATATTAGTTGAGCCATTTGCATAAAAAATTTTTGAAAAAAAAATCAATTTCATGCAAAACCTGATTTGACTATGATTAAATGAACACTGTCCTTTCACGTCAACTTCCTAGAGTTCAGACACAAGAGAAGAAGAAAAGCAATGCAATAAATAAACAAAGGAAATGCAATAATTGGCAGTCGGTTGCATATTGAAAAAAGTACAATTCAACTCGGCGAATTCGTAGCATAATTTTGACTTTCAACCATGACAAACTGTGGACTTAAGCAGTAGGAAAGACTTACACTGCAGTTGTGATCCGTCTCTTCGGTAGTTAAGTGAGAACAAAAACTGTTCTTTTGCGTGGATTTTCTGGTGTGATTTTGAAATAACTTCTAAAAAGATTCAATCTTTATACTCTAGTTTGCTTTGTAGATATTGGCAGATTTAAGAGGCCAATAAGTTCACTATAATTTTTACAATCTTAATACAAAGGCGAGATTGTATAAAACGGATTATGATGACGCTTTAATATCTTTGAATCCGTTTGAGAACTGTTGAGACGACAATGTTGATTGGATGTCACGATTGATATGAAATTAAGGCAATAGCAGATAATTAAAAGACATTTTTTAAGTACGATCTGATATTGCTAGTTGTTCCAAAGGAACTTAGAAATGTACTGTAATTAAAGAATTGTTACGTTTATTTTTTTAGGTTCTGTAAAACTACATGAAAAACATGTTGCTTATACATTTTTATGTGATAGCAGAAACAACCATAAAACTTTTTTCTGAACTTAAATTTTAACTGAGGTGAAAATACGGCTGAAGTTTGAAAATCGTAGCTTAAGGGAAATTTTTCTTTTGCGAAAGAACAGCCTTTCTGAATTTAATGCTTTATAAGGGAAATACTTTATAAACCATTAGTGAAAAGCTTGCGTGAAAAAGATATAGTGAATGATTAAAGTTAAAAAAAATAATGTCGATACAAAATGTTCAATTGGATCTTTCATTGTTTAGACAAAAAATAATGACAAGAAAGACCTCAAACAAATCAAGCATATTTTTACACCGGTGATGTTTTTCACCTAAAGCCAACAACTTCTTCGCCACGTCATCACTTTTTTTAGAATTCAGTGGTCGATATTGACTTTTTTTACCCTGCGTTTCAAGCATCGATCAACTCTATACGCATACTGCTTATGTATATGCTCTTTGAGCTTACTTTTACACTCTTACTCAATAATAAGAGGCCCGCAAAACCTTTGCGAGAAAATCATTTAACAGAAGAGGAGGTTTAAATGAAATTAGGAATTTTTTTAAACCAAACTAGGCATGAACCATTGTCCCTCGTTTCCCTATTGTTTCGATCTATTTGCTTATGTAGCAGCAACTTTTTGGTCAACATGTTTTTGACTTTTCGGTAAAACTTTTTCAGACAACGAGCCTCTAAATGGTGGCATAAAGTGGCTATGTTACGCCGCAGTTTTGAGAACCTTCAAAACATGCGAAGGCTGGGAGCTTAATCATTATGACATAGCACAACAAAAGAAAAACTTTAATATAACAAAGAGAGATAAATACGAGAAAAGGAAGAAAGAAACAAAGGAGTGGATGAAAAACTACTTCTATTTCCGGGTCAACAAAAAGGAGCAATGTTTGACATTAACTTGGGCGCGAACCATTTCCCCTCGCTTAAGAGTCATGGATGTCATCCCCTACGCTACCGATGCGTATTGCATTTGACTCTTGCTTTCTTATACCAGCAATATTTTGGTGAATTATTTACTGGCTCGCCTACTTATGAAACCTGTTTGATGGGCGCAAACATTAGGAACTTAAAAATGGAGGTATAGCGCGTCTCAATCTGCTTGTGTTGCGCTCGACTGCAGCTCGAAGCGCAGTTAAAAAGCGTTACGATAGGAACGTTTTCAACCATTTCGCAACCTACATTTAATAGAATCAGTAGATAGAAGAAAAAAAGACTTCTATGAGGAGAATTGAACTGAAAAGATTTGAAGAGAAAAAAAATAAGAGCGAAAGACAGGAGTGGAGCCAAGACGACAATTATCCAACTTTGAGCCAAGAAAAGATTAGCTGTTTTTGGCACTAAACTGAGTGCGAACCCATGACCTGCATTTCTTTGCCATAGGTCTTTTCCCTTACGTTACCGATGAATAATGCATTTGTCAATTCCTAATTCTACTTCAGCAATTTATTGGTGAATATATTCATTGGCTCGCCTGTTTTCGCTAAGCGGCATGCTTAATGAGCGCAACACACGTGCAGATCAGCCACTCAAAAGTGGCTAGAGAAAAATGAGAAAGAAAGATAATAGAAAGGAAACAGAAAACGAAAAAAATCGCAATAAAAGGAACAAAAATACCAAAAAAACAATGTTTTCGTCCAGGGAACTATGCTTCTTTTCCGGGATCTAAAATACGAAAAAGGGAAAGATCAGAAATAATGAAAAAAATGAGCTAAATAAACGGTAAACGGAACGAAAACAGAAAACAAAAGAAAAAGAGAAGAAGAGTAAAACCAAATTTGAGGTGCCTGGAAGTATGCGCACTTTTCTACTTTTAGGTAGAATCGAATCCAGGCCCCTCATTTCACAGTAACTGGTCTTATTCTCTACGCTACCGATGCCAATTGCTTACGCCTAATGACATTCCTAATACGCAAGTTTTGGGTTAGTGGTTATTTAGCTCCCTTATTTTTTTCTATGCGGCATGCTTTATGAGCGCAACGAATGAGTGAATTAGGAGCTGAAATATGTCGATAAAGGGCATCTAAAACCGCAAGCATTACGCTAGGCTAACGGTTTAAGTATCGTTGAAACAGGTGATGATTGGAGCTTAAACATGGTGGTAGATCATTGAGTTAGAATTAATATATAGATTAACGTTGGATTAACGATTTATTTTTGTTGACCATAGAACATCAGAGCGCATCAATACAATTGTTCAACAGTACCGCGATCAACATTATTTAAAAAAAAACAAAAAAGCAGAAAGAGGTAATGCAACTGCTGTTGTTCAAGACTATTGGTCAACAGAATAAAAGATAAAGCAATTGGCCCAAACACAAAACAAAAAGTTTGAATATAGTCTCATAGCCCAGGGAAGGTGTTAAAGAAAAGACAACGATCTGGTTGTTAATCCGTTGTACTACGCTCAAACGGCATATAAAGTTTAAGTTTGGGAACTTCAAAGTGTTGAACAAAATTCAGGAAAAAAATCTTGAACGGTCCAGCAACACGGCAAGTCGTGTTATCCCAGGGCAACTGAAAAACAAATATGGCGACAAAGTCTGTTTATTGATACCAAGGAGACTTTTTTTAAAAAACAGCGTCAACTGCAAATGAAAGAAACTTCATTAATAGCAACGGAATCTACAAAAAAGATCTGCTTCCCGGGTGCGCAGTCAAATTTAAAGCCAATAAAACCTCACCGCGCGCCTAAAATAGACAAATGAAAGGCCGTACTCAACCTGCTAAATTGCTGTGAATACTTTTCATTTCGTTTTTGAAGAAGTTTTCTTTAGAACTGACACTGAATTTTACCAAGATTTCTGTCGTTTATTCTTAAGTATTCGTAACTGTGGAAAAAAGTTCAAGACATCTGACATTAGTAATTGTTTTGTTGGCTAGTGACAGGACTAACATAGAGTTGCACCCTGATTTCTTTTTTTCTAGTCGTGACTTTATTTGTGATTTTGGGCAAGCAGCGCACCCTGACTTTTACTTCTTTCGCTCTAGTTTCTCGTTCCACTAATTACTTAGACTAATCAGCCTGTTAGCTTGTTTGCCTGTCTATAGTTTTAATTTCTACCGAAAACTGTCGCGTGCTCTCAGTTTATATGATGTTTCAATTTAGATTGCTTAATTATCAGCTAATCGCAAAAAATAACTTTCCTAAACTTTCAATCGCGATGGTTTGAGCTGATTGCTTACGATATTAAAACTAAAAGCAAATATAGTTTTTTGGAGATTTTTGAAGCATCAGTTACGAAAAATTCCCTGCGAATATGTCGAATGAGAAGCAACGGAATTTGACTGAGAAAACATTAGCAATCTTTTAGAAAAACTAAACAAACCGTCTACCAGATATTAAAAAAATTATAGGTGTAACGACTCGTTACAACGTTACAACGAAATAAACTGAACTAAAGATGTTGTACTCTTTGACTTCTGTTGCGCTTCTGACATGATCTCGGGTGCGCATAGATGTACCACTTGTAACGATGGAGAAATTTCCGCTGCCCGAATTCACTTAAGGTGACAAAACAAACTTTCTTTCGGTAAGTTTCAATATCAATTCCTCATCTTAAAACGATATAAAGCAACGCCTATATAACTATAATAGAATGTATAGAGAGCAACGTGTAAGTATTGCTGATAGCAACACGTGAGATTTTAGACGGCAAGGTTTTTTCGATGCTCTTTTACCAGTTTTTTGTCTGATTTCATTGACGTCAAAATAATCGATAAACAATCATCTAAAGAAACTAAAAAGATTAGGCCGAAAACCGCCATAATTGGTAATATCGTATCTATAATTACTTAAAATTAGGTTACAAGTACTATTTATGCGTTGAATACGTCATTTGGACGCATATCTAGACGTTTTTTATTCACTTCAATCTGATTGGATTATAGTCTAACGCTTACATCAAATCGCTATATTTACTGAGTAACATCCTCCGACCCAGAAGAAGATGTTGGGAGAACGGGTACCAATATTACAAGCGGGCGGACGGGCTATCCGGTGGACGTGCGTAATACGGCAGAGCGTGCGACAATGTCGCAACCGTAACCGAGTTCAGTGGTCCGAGCAGTAGGGTAGTAACCCCTTGGGTTGGTCTCTTCAGCTACGCAAATAAAACCGCTGGTCTCTAGGTGTTGCTCGTCAAGCGATTGCCACTTAGAACGTCGGTTTAGTGTAGGGACGCACTCTTTGATACAATAAGGCCAAAAATGCGTTAGCGTAAAACCGTGTGCGGGCGTAACGCTTAAGGTGATTGAACTCGTCAATGCCAACGACTGACGGAATTGCGTTTGCTGGCTACCAAGTACAAAAAATTGTTAGGCATTGTTGCGCCTAGGTTGGAACGGTCGACCTATACGGGCGTTAGCGGGCGTGCCATAAGTGCGTTTTTAACGAGACAAAAAGTAGTTTTCGAAACTTCATCAGTGAGGAGACGAGTACCATGGATGGTGTAAAGTGCTCGCTTAAATCTACGTACTAGCATCTTCCAAATGCAACCTTGGTGTGGCACACTGGGTGGGTTGAACCTCCACTTAATGCTTTGTGGGCAAGTTCTGCGGTGATGTTGATGGCGTTCCATTTCTCAATGCTTTCGCGCAGCTCTTTCTCCGCGCTAACAAAGTTAGCACCATTATCAGAACATCTCAAGCTAGGTGTTCCTTGACGAGAAGCCAACTGCTCTATTCCCCTAATACATGAATAAACGTCTATAGTCGGGACTATTTCTATGCGAACAGCACAAGTGGCCAAACAAGTGAAGAGGAATCTCCAAGAAAGTAATCAACCCCGCTGTTGGTAACGATGTAAGAATGTTGTGCAAATCTCTCTGCTTCGAGGTAATCCATGATGGAATGAAGAGTGACATTGAGGAACATACTGCACGTAATACAATTAGATTTAATTGAACACAGTGAGGGTCGTAGCTTGAAAATGACATAACGTTACGTTTGTTTAACGCACAGATAGTTAAGGCCTTGATAGTGGTTTCCTAAGTAGAAATGCCACCGAAACAGTTTAACAAATATATGGCGATAGTGGAGAACAATACAACGATTTACATCTAAATCAATTACAACCAACCATTTCATGCGGCCCGTCGAACGCATTACACCTTTTGGTCCGACAAAGGGAGAAAACGGTGCAATACGTCTTCTCCGTTTAACTGATTTGTTTTTCAGGAGACCTTTTCTTTTGGAAAAAAGAAACCATCTTTGAACAAGATGGTGAGGATGACACTTCGCTGCTTCAAGCGTAGTGGGTTCCTTCATACTACCATCAGCTTTACGGTAGCATTCATGGGAGTTTAACAGCCGGAGTATGTATGCTGTTATTTTTTTTAAGAACTGAAGTTATCGAATGAGATTAGTTGCGGGAGCGGTTCTTTAGTTGCGGATGAAGCCAACGATTTGTTACTATTATCATTTCCACGAGTTGCTATACCCAGTTTGATGTTAAACACCACTTCAGTGCTTGGTTCGAACCGAAATTGCTTGTTTCTTAGGAAATCTGGACCCTTAACGCAGCTACTTCATTGCAAAACAGCTGACATACCATGAGTACCGGTTATTACTTCAGGCAACGTGATTCCATTTGGCAATGCTAGTGTGTTCTAATATATCGCTAACACGGTTTGCAATAAACACTGGGTGCCCTTGATCATGTGATTTTTAGGTAACATTTTCAAGTAACATTTTCAGGCTGTTACAAAGTAACATTTTCAAGGTCCTCACTGCTGGTTCTTGCGTAATTATCTTTTAATGTTGTGTATCTCGAGAGCCGCTTTTTGAGAGATTTAAGTTGCACCAGTGACGAAAAGTATTTTTTGGGGGGCTGGATATCGTCGTCCTCCCGCAGCATACCCACTTCTTATTTTTGGGCGCTATGAAAAAATTTTATTTCAAGTATTTCATGTGTTTCAAGTATTTCATGCTGATCGTGGGTCAACCTGCTTGTACGCGCCGTACGATTCCATAACGTACCATGTCTTAACCTGACAAGCCAGCTCACAATCCTGTATAATATTGACTTTGAAAAATGTTGAGACTAAACTTGATCATAACAGAAGTGGGCCGCTTAAGACCCAACCTCTGGGCAAGCGAACAGCGAAAGGTGAGCATAGCTGTAGTTTACTGAATATAGGACCGCCAGATTTGGGTAAGTTTCCTGCATGAACTTAACGTCAATGATGTCGGAACATACGTTAATGTTTCCATCATATAGGTAGGTACGGTGAAAGCCACGAAGTCTTGATTTTTTGTGAGGTATGACAGTCAATTGAACCACTTTTGTGTCAATTAATTCTTCCCTCTTTACACCTTTGACGGTCGACTTTAATGTGGTACCTTGCAAACTGAGTCTAGCTGAGAGACTATCGGACACCCATGAGTTACTGCAAGCGGTATCGCGCAATATTGTAGCTAAATACATATATAGACTCATTTATTGCATCTGATCAGACTACAGCGTGCTTCCGAGACGTTTTACGGGCCGAAGATTTTGCCGTAAAATAACGGGGAAAAGAGTGCAAAGAGCGAAAAATAATATTTTTACACCGTTAGTGCCGCCCTTATTATGGATAGAATTACATATTAAAGTGTAATATACGGGTCTAAATGATAGAAAAAGAGTGTAACAATAAGTTTTAACGGTGTAAAAAAGAGTCTAATAATAAGTTTTGACGGTGTAATAAAGAGTGTAAAAATAAGTTTTAACAGTGTAATCCAAAGAGTGTAAAAATAAGTTATTCCACTCTTCTTCCACCGTTAAATCTTAAAATTACACCACTAAAATCACAAATTAACAGGTAATTCCATCATTAAAAAGGGGGGCACTAACGGTGTAAAAATTTTTTTTACACTCTTTACACTCTTTTCCCCGTTATTTTTCGCAAAATCCTCGGCCCGGGTTCCTTAACATCCAAAACATTCCCAGGTTGTCCAAGCTACAAAAATCTGCGACACTTTTTAGGGCTCAGAGAAAAACGTACTATTTAGATCGACAAATTTCTTCACTGTAAGGTATAAAGGCGTCATCAAGTTTTCAAATTTCTCAGGTACCACATTAGACCCGTATTAAGATTTCAGATTTCTAAGGTTTTGAGTTAAGGCTGTGTAAAATCAGCTAACTATTTTAGAAGAATTGGTGTTTTAACGTTTAGTGTGAGGTTGTCAATCTGGGTTCTCAATACCAGAAGGTTCCGCATTTTCCAGCAATCCGACTCTGTTTTCCTCTCTTTTACGAATTGTTTCCTTTCTTTTCTTATCTGAGTTAACATAGATTGCTTGTAGGTTACAAAAAATTGTATTCCCTTGAAAATAGGTCGCACAAGTAAAAAGGCACAGATATTTGAGCTTTTTCCTTTCATCTGATGCTGTGCAAAAATGTTTGGGTTCATTTTCTCTCAGATCTCTGCCGGCATCATGCACCACATTGCGCTCGATGAGCAATTTTGGACAGCTGTTGAAATATGATTACGAAAATGAAAATGGGAATCATGAAAATGCGATAAAAAAGTATCAAATTATTTTTCCTGCGTGATAAAAAATTTAATTTGATGCAAAATCGGCACCCAAAAACCTGAAAGTACAGGCCACCCAGATGAAAAATTGTTACATCGAAACTTTCTCGCGTGAAACAGAATTTTTTTGCGTTTTTTGATTTTTTTTCGAACAAAGTATGCCCTTCATCTTCAGTCTGGAAATACCTGAGATGAGACATCAACTTTGTCCGTATAGCACAAAACTTAAGCGGGTCCATTACAGGGTGGGTGCTCACTGAGGTCAACTGAGAAAGATATAGAACATTACCATTATATAAAATTAAAAAAATGTTTATGAAGATGTTTAAAATCCTTTCCAGGTAATAATAAATAAAATCAAACACAATCACATCATGATGAGTTCGTTTCAATTACTGCCTTATGAATTCTTGCTGCTAAGATAGAGTTAAGATTATCATCAAAATTTACAGGCCAATGTCATCTTATAATAACAGAAACAAAAAAATATACAAAAAGTTTATTGAGACTCACGCCAAGTATTTTCGCCGAGAAAATTGATAAAACAAAAATAATTGCGAGCAGATTGAGTTTTCCATTATATAAAAAGGACAGAAAAACTTTAAAATGGCCAAAAAGATCATTTTTTTCTGCAAAATGGTGAAAAACTCTGACGAAAATAAGCAGAAAAATTGATACCAAAAACTCTCTTTTTGTATTATTTTCAGATAAACAATTAGTTGAAGCTTTGTAAACCATTTCACGATGCAGAATTCTGGGGTGGTCGATTGCTCACCTATATGCTGAACGAAATTTTAGCAAGGAGTAAGAGAAGGAGAAAAGATTGCACCTTACATCTTATGATTGCCTCTTAACACAATCTATCGGTCGAAAACTTTCGAAACGATCATCCTCCGTTCCTTCATTTTTAGCTTCGCATGAAAAGGAAAATTTAATACAATAGGACACTTTTTGCTTTGAATAATTGAAATGAAAAAACCCCCCTTCTGCTCTTTAGCCCTTGCGTGCGCTTTCAGATATTTTGTGTACACTGTTCTACATATAGTTTTTTTTCAAAAAAATTGCCAATTTTGTAATGATTGATTTAATCAGGAAAATTGTGTAATTTTTTTTGTACTAGTACTCCGAGAATCTTTTAGGTACTTCCAAACCCAACAGCTTGTATTATTTACAAAATCATGGCCATAAACCCAGGAAAAACTGATGACACAAAAACTTATCAGAATGCCATATGCCATAAAATGAGATTCACAACCGACTTCTTCCACGCTTTGATTGGTCACCTTTATACTCATCACGTGAAAGACAATGAGATCTTGGCGGTGAGCAATTCAACTGCTGAACTTCAGTTTTGGACTAGACAGTACCAATTAGATTTTTCGGCTGTTTTTTTAAGCTTCAAGTTTTCAGATACACCCAATTCATTTATTAACAAGGTTGTTGAAAAAAAAAACATTTTTATTCATTGATAGTCCATCTAAATTTTTTATCAAACGATAATTTATTTTCTTATAACTAATTCGGATATGATAAAACTTACCTTTACTTTTGATCAGAAGTGTTGCCTAAATCCTACAGCTTAGAGGAAAGGCTAGAAAAATAAAGGTGTGCGACAAAATAAAAGCTCAAAAAATTTTCAGGCTTAACTATCAAATAGGCTAATCAACATATCGAACTGGTTGTTTTTTTTCTCATAATAAATTCACATACTACTATATTTGAACTTCAATTTTAGTTCGAAACTGAAATTTAAAAAAACATATAACAAAGAAGGCATTTGTGTTTTGTGAACTGAGCTTTCTTGTTTCGGTCTTCTTAATAGTAATTCATTCGTTTTGAAAATTTACTACCAAATATGATTGTGAAAATGTAAGTGCTTCTCACAATTGTTCATCGAACTCCAGATGAGCGGCAACTTTTATTTGACAGTTTAAAAACGTGTAAAAATTGTGGTCTAGTATAAAATACGATGCCAAACACAACACTTTCTCTTATATTTTTATGGCCAAATATATGTTATTTCCAAATTACCTGAAACTACTGTTATTTTAAGCAACAGGAAAACACTAGTTATAAAAGTGCGGGTTCCTGGTAGCAATATGAGATCAAAGGTGACAAAATCTCTCATACTGGTGAATCTAGTTACTGATTATCTAGCAGTTTTCCTCGCTAATATTAGCAAAAAACGGCAACCATATTCTGCTGATTTCACAGCAAAGATAATAATACACTTTGTTAATGAAACTACCTTCAAGTGGTGGTTCATTATAAATACTAATCTCAAAAGCACCCTCTCTGATCAACTGTACAATTTATTTTATTAGATAAATAATTGAACGTTTCCCGCTGCCGTTTTACGATAAAACAAACATTAACGTTTCCATATGATCAACTTTTTTTGATATACAAAAAGAAACAAAAGAAAAGTTTTCTATAACAATGTGAAAACTGACGGAACAGCTGTTCTTTAAAATTGTTTTTTTTTAAACAAATGAGGGTTATATTGGTCCCAATAATCATAGAAAAAAGACAAATTTTTTGATTGAAGGATTTTCAGTCATTTCATTTTTTGTGCGGCATGACTATCCATATCATAAGGTTATTTGTATAATTTTTTTTTTGCTCTGTTCTTCAGAATAAAACTTCAAAACCGATAAAATATAAACAAATAAAGTTTTAGAAACCAAGTGATTCATTTTGATATAGTCTTATGAGATAAGCAAAAATTGGTGACGAACTTTGTTAAAACTGAGGAAAAGGCTGTGTTGGAAATTTATTTGGTGCAAATTCCGAAATTTTCCGAATTCTCTAGTGTACGCCCAACGTAGAAAACGCTTAAATTACATGTAAGTTTTGTCCACATGGCATTTAAATAGCCTAAAATGGAAAAAAAGGTTCCGAGGAAATCTGATTGTAATTATGATCGGCGGCAAGGGTTTTTCGCAAAACTTTTAAATTTGATTTAATTCTTCAAGACTAATAAAATGAGGGATTATACCGCAAGTAATCCGATGCGCATTTTACCTTTCTGTTGTATATAGCTTTCGCTAAAAGTATATAGCGGTCGAAAGTAGATTCCTTTTCTCGATGTCAACTGACCCAAACTCCATATAGGTTGCTGCCTAAATGGTAGTGGTAGACGCTCGTAATGGTGCTTCTGAAAATAGTTAAAGTCTTATTAAGTTTGAAAAAAATATATTTCAGGCGGCATAAGGAATCGACCTTTGCTTTGAAATAAAAAAACCTGGTAACGAAAATCTTCCAATTAGGTTAAAACCATTAAAAAGAACTATATGCTCAAACTACCGTTTTTGCTAATCATTTTCAGCAACGCTTCTATTTTGTTTTCACTAAAAGCATCCAGAAAGATTTGGTAAACTGTCAAAATTTAATCGGGATGTTCTCGGTAGATACTACTGGCAATTTTTCAATATAGTGGAGTTATAACTCTTTCTGTTTGCAATTGATTCATACAGAACTAGGAGCCAACTGGAATCAGCCTTGTAACTTTTCGATGTCTCCAAATATTTTTCAAAAACATCTTGATTGGTTGACTTTTGTCGAAAAGTATATATTCTATATGCCTCGGCTATATAACTAACTGTGTTTTCCGAACAGAATTAAAATTGACCCCGAGTTTGTAAAAATGGGTTCTACGATGACAACGCACAGACCATACTGGTTACACGTACAAGATATGTTCCAATTCTCAATGACAAAAATTATCACAGAAACAGTTCAGGTATGATCGAATTTTGGTTTTCACTCGTAAATTAAATCTTCTGCGCTTTGACTTTGACATTCTTTAAGTTCCTTTCGCAACAAGTTTAAATGTCTCTTGTAACCTTTGTTGCATGAAATGCGTTAAGGTTCCAATTTTTCTGAATCGTTCTATGTTTCCAGACTCTGGTTTTGAATGAACAACCCCCCCCCCTCCCCCACCTTAAATCACACCCATCACCACCCACCCGATAAATTGTGAACTCTGCCGGAAAGAAGAGAGAGAGAGCAGAAGCGGGAGAAGCAAAATGAACAATCTTAGTCATTTTCCCTTAAATATTACTTTCTGGAGCCATTGAGGCAAAAATAGTGACATTAATTCGGGAACACTGTTCTGCCCCTTCACCAGTTATAATTAGTTTGACGGACGTAAACATTTCGACCCAATAAATATATTCACCAACAGCAGTCCTTGGGTTGGGGGTCTTTTTAGTAACGTCAACTTGTGTCATTTCAGCTCCCAATTGCTATCACCACCATCATTATAAACATTTACTGTTTGGCAACTGTCCTCTCTAATTCACAACTGCGGACTTCTAGCAACTATTTCCTTGTCAGTCTTCAAAGCCTGTTTGACTTGATATTCAGTGGTATCATGACTACCTACTACTTCTCCGTGGAGGCTATGGGCGCTACCCAGATATTTTGTGAATTTTTACTTGACGAACGGTATCTGTCCACAATAGAAATTTTCTTTCGAATTTTTGGAGGAAAGAATTTTTCAATCGAATTTTAATAGACTTTTAAGAGATAATGACGCTGTTATTGATTTGATCTTAGTATATTTTTAGAACTGAAAGTAGGGCTTTTTGTGTGCGGCGAAAATTGGCTGATCATTTGCCGCATTATTAATTTTTTTAGTTTATTCTAACTTCTTTGAAATTTGTCAATTTTTGGTCAATTTTATCCGTTTCTAAAGTTCTCTTTTGGCTTTTTGAGTTTTTTAGGTTAAGGTTTTATTATAGTTTTACTTTTAATATTTATAATATTTAAGATTTATAATTTTCTAAA
>NC_134477.1:5355224-5459290 GCF_964194025.1 Convolutriloba macropyga
CTTTGGTGAACTGATTAGAAGAAAACATTTCTCAAGTTTTGTGCTATCTTATTAAAATATTTTTTAAAGAGTGCAATTGAGCGGTAAAAAAAGCATAAATGAAAAGTTGGAGTCTTATCAAAAAATTTTTAAATTGGAAGTATGATAGCTTTCCAAAAAAGCTCTTGCGTTCTTTCTGCTGCTATGGATACTAAGTTTTGCCGCTCATACAACTTTTTTTCTGCATATTCTCTACACCTATTGATATTTCACAAAAATAGAACAAATCAGCTAGAGTGATTTGAGATTTCATTTAGAGTTAGGATTTGCAATTCAATTAACTGGTATTATGTCTATTTTACATTTTCTCTAATTCAAAAATATTAGGAGTTATACAAAATTAGTTAGTATAAAAGCAGAGAGTTGACAAATAGTCTCGGATCATATGTTAGATAAAATATTTTGTAGTATAAAAGTTCCCTTTTAACTCAAAATATTTTAGTTTGATACATTGTAAATACAATCTGAACCATTGTCGCTGTAGTTTGGGTTTTTGTTTTTGTATGCCAGTTTTAAATGGCATAGCCACATAAATATTAGTTGAAAGGCATGATGTATTAGTTTTTTGGCCAAAGTAATCTGATTTTTTTTGGTCTTCGATTACATGCTTTGCCATTTTGTTCTCTAGATAAACATCAGTTATCCGGGTCTATTTGCTGCTCGAGAATATAAATTCGTGACTCTTTTTGGAGTGCGTCTCATGATTTGTTCTTGCAAAACTGTGTTTTCTCCTTCTTTGGGACAATGGAAACTTTTTTTGCAAAATCTGTGTTTGCACTCATAAAACTTGTTTTCCAGGTTCTCATTCATGGCCGGTTATAGGGATTTAGTTTTATAACTCACAACGCCATTACCGCAATATCGTATAGTCCATCCAAGTTTTTTTGCCTTTGGTTCGGATTTTTCTTGCGCACCAGCAGCTATAAGTTCTTTTGATTTCGAATTTGTGTGTTTTTGTGTTTGTGTGTGTGTGTGTGTGGGGGGGGGGGGGGGGTTGGGGGGGGGGGGGGGAGGGGACTTGGGCCGGGGGGGGGGGGTTATATGATCAAATTGATTGTCGTCTTTTGCCTTTTGTTCACGTTCCGTTGCGCCAGTTGAAACAATAGGCATTAGTATATTCCAAATTGAGGTTCGAAAAGTGTTTTCTTTGTTGCCTTTTGAAGGTAAGTATGTTCGTAAAGGAATTATGTTCTTGTTTTGATCGAGTTTTTTTTTGCACTGTTCGTTTTGTTGAAATTTCTTACGAGATAGATAGCTTTTTTTAAATTTGAATCAGGCGGTCAACAAAAGCAATTGTTTAATGTTCCTCTGCCTGAGCAAAAGTTAGTTCAACATTTTTATTTCTCGAGAAAGTTTTGCAGTTAGTTTCTTCTGTTAGTTCGATTGGTTCTTATATTTCATTCTTGATTAAATGTTTCAAAAAACTTTATTAAGCTTGTGACGATGCAATTTTAGCAATTTCAATAGCCGAGAGTAACAAATATCTTTTTTTTATGTAGGAAATACCCGTCTTGTTTGATATTGGTTCACCAAAGTCTGTTTGAATTTCCTCATCAGGTTTTTTTGGATACAGATGGATGTGGGGACTATTTTTTTCCTCAAAAGAGACCGGTTTTTTCATTTGGCTATTTCAGTACACGCTTTGCATTCATTTACCTTTGCCCTGTATGTTTCCTTGAAGATAAGTAGTAAGATAATAGGGTACTAAGATAGGGGGGGATTATCCTACGAATTAATACGTGTGATAAAAGGGGGTTATGTGCTCAAGAAATCATCATGCAGGAGACCTTGATGAGCGGCCTTTGTTACTCCTTTAGCCGAAAGTTTTCGACAACCTAAAGAGAAGAAAAAGCCTTTAATCAAGTCTTTAAATGTTTACTAACCCCCTATGTATATAATAATGAAACTAATACAATTCAGATGCCAACTAACAACCTTTAATTAAGAGATAGAACTAACATGCTTTAGAATAAACAAAGAATACTTCCTTTTTGAGAGTATTGAGTATAATTTCGGCTTTAAACATACAAACTCCGTAATAAAATCTCCCGCAAATTCGTCCTTAAATTTGAGGACTACCCGCTTATTTTCTGAACTGTAAAAATAGTGATCGTTAGGATAATTGGAGAAATTGAATTTGCTAACAACTGAAGCTGGCTCTCTTGCTAATTCCTCATAAAAGTCTGTACTCCGGATTTTATATAGTAAACTATCCGTGTCACTATATAACAATCAAAATGAGCGCGCATTGTGTAGTAATGGAAATTGTACTTTTGATACTTGGCTAGATCAAGTGTAGTTGCTCCAATCATTGTTGGGGTATTCCAATAAATCTTTCTGGCGTGGAAAGACAATGCGGCCAGGTTATCTCCGAATATCATGAACTGATCAAACTCGAACTTTGAAATGGAACTCAGAACTTGATCAACATCCTGCGCTATGGTAAGCTTACTTCGTCTGCGTTTGGATTCGCAATTCTTACCATATACTGCATTGTTCATAAAAGTTCTCTTCAAATTTATTGCTAGCGGCTTGATGTTTATTACTGTTGAGTGAAATATAGGGTGCTAACCAATTCGCTTGTTTGAACTGTAGGACACGGTGTACTTCCGCAACAATTAACCCAAGACAAACATATAGTTTGAGAAGTTTGTAATGCAATACATAGTTCTCTTTGTCGAATAGCATCTGAAGCAATTTTTTAATCTTCGAGCTGGGTATTCTGTGTGGTTCTTTTAGCTCAAGTTGATATTCACCAAGCCAATCACCTTGAACAATTTCTTTGGTAGGGGCAATGGGAAAGTCTAGGTGGTTATCGTTTAAGTGAACAGTGTAGTTTAAGTCTACTTCAAGAAAATAACCAACTGAAGCGCCGTTAGGTTTTTTGAGGATTTCGTTAAGGTTATTTTCTACGTTAAAGGCGACTTCCCCCACTGGTAGCTTGCCCATCTGAATGACACCTCCATAGATATTATTTGCGTCTCCTCAGAAGGCCGGTATTCTGAAAAATACTTATAATTTGCATCAAAATGACGCTCCTCGTAAACAGGTGTTACTCCTCCTCGTTTTGCTGGTTCAATCATGTCCAAATGTTCTCGTTGTGTCATCAACTCAATGTTTGCCTTGCATATCTTTAGTGACGCCTCTTTTGCAATATTGGGGAGAGTGTAGAAATGCATGCAGTCGAGTTTGTATGTACGAAAGCTAAGTTCAGGGTGAAACTCACATACACAGGCTAATAAAGCGCAGTCCAGTTTAAGGTATGCGTCATGATAGTCTTGTAAAGTTTAGCACCCCAGTAACTTCCACATCTGGTTAGCATGACTTAAATCTTCTTCACGAACAGCCAATTTTCTGCCTTCTTATGTGTTGCGCCATTCTGAGAGGGGTGGTAGACGTTCCTCAGAAAACTATGTACAATCACATACATAAGAATAAGGATAATATCCTTTTTGTTTGAGTAAGTGTGCGTTTGATTCAAAAACCTAGGGGAACATCGATTTCATGATATCGAATTGTGTGTCAGGCAAAATTTCCACCAGTTTTTCCAGCGAACTGTTCATCATTTTGTACGAATCTATTAATCTTAAATACTCGTGAATTTTTTGGTTCTTCCTTCTTGAGTTGTAATAGTATCAATCAGATTTCCGAATGTCATTGATATGTTTTTCTCATCTGTTGGCGGAATGACTTTTACTGTTGTGGTAGACTCACAGTCGTTCAAACCAGACAAATATGATGTAAGTCATAGTTTTGTATACTATGACCGACCACAGGCTTAAAATTAACATAAAGTCTCGCTCGATTACATTTTCCGTGTGCCCAGCCCAAGAATTGGCCACTAAAATGACAATGGTCCAAATCTATGCTCTCCTCGGGGTCAAGCTCACTGTCAAATGGTTCTTCGCATATCCAACAGTGTGTAGTGCTATTTTTGTCCATATTTCTACAATTTCTATTGTAGAAAGGAAACTGTTTTTTGCGTTTATGTATGTCCCTTGCTAACGAATGCAGCATTCGAACAAAATTGCCCATGCAACCTTCTGAGTTGTCCACATGATGAAAATAGGGAACATTCGAATGATGATCAACAACTGCCAAAGCAAATCCACATGGCTTGTGCTTTTCAATCACGCGTGTTGATGATTGTCAGTTGTTGAATCACATCCAGCGACGGGTGGGAGAAACAATTCAAATTCAAAATAAATGACCAGATGAACAAACCACGTGGCTGAAAAATTTGAAAATTTATATTCATTTTTATCTGGTGATGGCATTTGAATAACGGCAGGGGCATTTAGATAACAGTTTTCGGTATGAATATTATAGCTTTCCAGTCCATCACGATACAGCCAGAAACAATTACGACAAATGCGATAACCAAATTTGGATTCCAGGTCTCTAACTTTCCAAACAACTTTCACAAGGTCAGTAATGAGAACATAGTGATAAATGTCGGCATCAAAAAGAAGTAAAAGACCCATAACAAAAACTGATTCAAAAGAGGAGACTCGTAGAAGGTAAAGTTGTCATTTATCATAACCAAAGACGTGGATTGCCACATCATTGAGGGTTTCAAAGGCTTTCATTTGCTCAAATTCTATTGGCATTTCAAATTCGCCTACAGGTTGGTGAATGTTCTGTTGTTGATATGTTGCTGGGGATGTTTTATCGATATGATAGTTGCCATCTCTATCAAGTCATCTCTATCAAGACTGATTTCATGATGCGCATGATACGCTGCCACGAAACAATAATTGAAACAATTGGCATCGTCGTGGTTTCAAATTTTGAGCAATCCGCGACAGTTTGCAAGCTTATGAGGTAAGTCAAGATAGCATGAGCCGCGAATTGGTCGGTAGCTGGCAAATTTGATGTCAAGTTTGATTTTTTTTTCATCAACCCAACCACTTCCAGATGAAGCAAACGTAGACAAGACAGCCATCATTTTCTCCACCATACTCCAGTACAACTCGTCTGTGAGACCCTCTACGAAAATGGGCGTCATGAAAGAGTTGGCATAAATTTCAAAGCGCTTCTCCGTTTCGGTTGAGTTTTCATCTTGATGCAGCTTCAATAACTGTATTCTTACCGCAAATTGTATTTATTGGGGCCCTTGGCTCAGCCGTTGCTCAATTAGCGTTGGAATTGCAGATATTTGATTTAGCATGAAGCTCTCAAGATCTCTGTCAGCTGTATTATTGACAGTTTCATAAGTTTGTAACGCACCGTTGAAAGCTGTCTCCGCTTTAGTCTCCTTCGGTTGGTATTCAGGTCCAAATACAGGCAGCGAGTGAAGGGAGTTCATATGCTGCGCAAACAAGTGCGCATCATTGAATCCCATGAAGCAGTTTGTAAACTTTGAGTGGCAAGTTCGCATATGCTGTTCCAGTTCAGACAGTTTCTGTGAATTGAACGCACATAGGGAGCAGTTGTAGACACGAAGCCCAACGTCGTCTGGATGAAATTTAAGTTGATGTCTCGAACGGTTCCCACGAGTGCTAAACGTAGCGGAGCAGAAGTTGCATGAATAGACCATTTCTAATAGTTTTGACGAATTTCAAATTCTAACAGAACTTTGATAACAAGTAAATAACGCGGAAATGACTAATGTCACCAAACTGAAGCACGAATGTAGTTTCTGAGCGCGATATTCAAAATTTCAAAACGCTGCACTCTCATTGGTCGGTTTTGGCGGGTACTTTTATTTCGAAAATTTGTTAGTTATGAGAGAAAAAAGATGTGTTTTCAACTCTCCATTGCAATCGTATGCCAAATATTCCACCATAAGGAACCCTACCGAGTGTTGCTGGTCATCGTTTGTTTCAAAAAACATTTTTTGAGAAGCTGGAAAAACATTTTAATTTTCAAAATTGTAATAAAATGCACTATTTTATGCACTTTCAATTACGAGTGGTTAGATATGTCCTACGTTGTTAAGTGTGATGAGCAAAAATGGTCCCCTTGCCGAAAAACATAGGACGCATATAAAAAATTTGATCAAAAAAAACAGAAAAAAAGTTTGTTTTTCTGTCAATCAAGTCATTAATTAACAATTACAGGACAATTACTTGACATAAACATGTGTCTTTTTTCTGAGGCCTTTTTTTGATGACAGCTGTAATGAGATAAATTTGCACTGAGGACACAATAAGTCCAAAAATGTAAGGAAAACTGATCTAACATCTTCTTTCCTTATGGTACTTCATATGCTAATTAATGCCGGATGTTAATGTGACATTAATTGCCAGATGTTTTGAAAATCGGTGAAGGAGCCATTTTTTGATGGTAAGGCTCATGAGCAGTAATGTCAGGCATGAAGCAGTGATTACAAAACCGTTGCAAAAATTTGAATTTTTTCTCCCTTAATTTTAATTAGGTTAGTTAACTCTTAGGTTAATTAGGTTAGTTAATTATTCGCTAATTAGGGGCTAATTATCTCCATAACGGGTGAGTAAAATTTGACAAGTGTGATGAGATAATTTGTACTTTAGAGTATGCTGAGTCTTACTGAACAATCAGTTTCATCCCAAGTATATATTGGAATCTCTTTTTGGGGTCAAAGGTCAGAGATCATGTGTCAAAAAAAATTTTTTTGAGTTTTTTTCGCTTTTTTTATCAAACATGCTCTCTTTCTTTCAATTGAACCCAAAGAAACAAATGAGAGTTGATTCTAGTGTAAGCTGAAGAGCGCATCTACTGATTTATGTGTCAAAATTTGACGGTTGAAATGCATTTTTTCGGAAATTTTCCTTGAATATTTTTCATTTTTTGAACATTTCTTCAACTTATGAATTGAATTTGGAGTTCAATCCATGCTACAGCTGTGGCATGGAGTTAGTATGTCATTAGCGTCAATACTGCATAGTCTAAAATATGGCTTAATCTGTAAATTTTTTGTTTAATATATATAATGTTAACGAAAATCTTTTCTGAAAATGTTCGAACTTGATCATTAGCCAAGTTTTAATTCCTTGGCTCAACAGATTTAAAACTGTAAAAACAGATATAAAAAGTTAAATGCAGCTTTCAAAAAATTGAAATCACATATTAATGAAACAAAATCAAGTTAGCATCTCACTATATAAAAGAGTTTTGTGGTGATTCATAAAGTCTTTTTTCAAGTTAGTCAAATAAGTCTATTAAAGAATTCTCAGGATGCCGTTTCTTTGGTGCAAAAACACGTGCTGGTTCTAGTGTTTGAAATTTTGTAGCTGACAGCAACACTGTATCAAGCTGGTTGTCATTGAACAGAGCCGTAGAATTATTCTTGTGAATTCCCGCAAAGAGAGATGATCTAGATGTCGGTGTTAAACTGGGATTTGGATCAACTGCTGGTGTTACTGGCAAGTTGGCTGAATCCATTTGCTATTGATTTTCCGGGGAGCAAGAAGATTACTTTATGCCCCACATGTCCCCACAAGTTTTCGCAAGCTTGATAAACCCCTAGCTGGTTTTCTAACAGAGGCAGACAGTCGCAACTGTAACGAAACAAAATTCGTTCAACGTCGTCAGGTAATGACTCCATGCCAAGATGTTGAAATGTTGGCAAAGTTTTTGGAGGTAAATGTTCTCCTGACGTAATAAGACTGCATTCTGCTGGTTCTGTCTTCTCTGGTAAAGAAGCATTTGCGTTAATGAAAAGCTTAGGTATCAAACAGTGCTGGTAAGTGTGCCAGACATCGCCTTGTCTCTTCTGTAGAGTCAGCACAACAAAATTTTTGAACACTGTCTGATAAACCAGTGTTCGCTCCAACGAAATTACAGATTCAGCAAGTGTTTGGACGGACATAATTTTTTTTACAAATTTTGAGAAAGAAATTAAAACCAATTTGATAGAAGACGGTTGGTAGGTGTTTGTCTAGTAACGAACAAAGCAAAGTGAGCTAATCGCAAGTTTTAAAGAAAATGAATAACTATTTTTATATTTATATAGCGCAACGTTTAATTCAACAATTTATATCTGGGGGTCAAATTTGTTTTTAAAATTGGTAGTGTATATGCTCTTTTATATGCTCTAAATTTTGTTATTATACACGGGTTGATACGCTTTATAGTGTGTACTGAATCAATTCTTATCTAGAGCGTATTTAATATTAGCATTTCATGATACACATTATTCTTATCGAAATTTCCTTACTGCTGTAGGTTCACAAGTGCTACTAATTATATCACACACCCAGGGTCACATCTGTTTCAAGTTATAAACATATGGTCCGCATATGATTCCAATAAACAGTGTGCACTGCATTGCTGGTCCAAATACACACCTAGGGTCACATTTGTTTTGTCAAAACATATGGTCCGCATATAATTTCAATAAACAATGTACACTACACTCCCCAATGAAGTCAAATACACACCTAGGGTCAGATATGTGTTTTGTTTTATCTAAGGTCACAGCTGAAGTTAATTATGCAATATGTGAACAACAGACAGACTCAAGTACGCCATAGGCGTACTTGAGCCTGTATTCAGAAATCATTTGGATTTAATTAGGCAGTTTGATGACACTTGTTTAAACCCAACTTGCCGCCCCCATTGAATTGGTGTTTTACACATTATAATACTTGAAAATAATAAAACAAGTTGCAAACTATGCCTTTCACGTCCACTAAACACACAGAGTTTGGAGATTGTTATTTCGATATTTCCAAAACTGATAAGCGCTTAATAAGGGCAACGCTGAAAACCTATGAAAGGACAGGGACATAAGTATTTCTGAAATTGTTCAAAAAAGCAACAGACGATTACGAGTTTGAACATAGAATTTCGTTAACTCTTGGAGATTTTGAAAATTTGGTCAGCTCAGCTAGCAAAATACAGAACTCAGTGGATGATCAGCAGTCAACAACAAAACTACCACTAGCAAAGAAACCAAAAATTCAAAAAGAAGTTGTCAACAACGATGGTTGAAACGATGTTTGAGCGTTCTCCAAGTTACTGTAAACAATTTCAGAAACAGTTCAAATTTCTCATTGTGGAAGAAAAATCTAGCTTTTCTATTTGAAAATTATATGCAGTTCCAAATTTTGCAATTTGATTCCGAATTTTGCAATTTAGTAAATAGCATTTTGATTCCGAATTTTGCAATTTAGTAAATAGCCATTATCACGTTCTGATTTATACAACTACTTTTGAAAACGAAACATTGAAACGATATCAGAGCTTTCCTGTGCCTTGTGTTAATACAGCTTTCAAATTTTTGTTTTGGACTGCGCCAAATTTGGAGACTAATGGAGATCTGTTTTCAAAGCTTAAATTAGCAATCGAATTCAACAGTTCTGCAGAAAAAACGACTTCCAAAAAACAGTCAGTGCGCAACCGACTTCCAGCTTTTACTAACCACAACAATTTATCGAAAAGCGGCTCTGCAAAACAAACAAATGTCAATCCCAAACCGAGTGCCAAAATTCCAGTAGTCGCTCAAAAGATTTTCTTCTATGCCCGGCCTCCATCAAAACAAATTCAAACTGATTTTGTTAATTGTGAAAATTTACGAAGAGTTGAAACAATTTTGTATGGTCCTCGTTCTAGTGCTTTTTGTCAAGTTATGGATATTTTTTTGAGTGGATATGGAAAATTGAATAATAATTCTGATTTATTGAGTGTTTGCTTTGTGTATGAAGAAAAAGTAAAGTTTTGAAAAAAAATAGATTTTTCAAGTAAGTAAGGTTAGAACATCATATGAAAAGCAAAACGAATCATTCCATTATCGTTAATATTTATAATTTTTTGAGCATTGAAAACAAAATGAGCAATATAAATACAAAAAAGTCCACAAAGTTTAGAGTTTGCACTTTGAATTGGTTGATTTTCTAAGAGTTGATAAATGTTGTGATTGCTGCCAACAGAAATGAATCCTTGATATAGTTGTTTTTACGATGAAATGGGCTGATCAAGGGGATTGGCAAACAAAAACTGATTGTTTTTCCTGCATAACAGTAACCAGTGGGTGCCAATATTTTGAGCAGTTGCTGTATTGACAATAAGGAAGCTGTTTCTTTTCATTTTTTCCGGAAAGTTGTTGGCCGTAAACACACCATGGAGTTTATTTTTAAGAGTTTTGCAGCCTTGGATTAAATCATTAATATCATCTTCATCCATCATTATTTTCCATCATTAATGTAATTCTTTGATACTCTTCTTGCACTATCAACAAAAATTGTGCTTGCTTTTTCGCCAATAATGAATATCTCCATATTGTTCGGTAAGGCCGCAGAAAAATTCAACTCAATAGAACTTGAAAAATTTGTCAGCTCAGGATGCATAAAATCGGGGGATGCTTGTTGGGTGCTGGTCAAATCAAAAAAATTATAAAATGGTTCGGGTAATCTGTCAAACTTATTCCATGACCATTGTCGATTTAAGCTAAATCCGATTTTGTATTAAAGTAGAGACGTTTGTCCTCACTTGTTGATATCGGACTGTCTGCCACAGGTAAACCGTTTCAATAAATATAAATCTGCCCAAGGTCGAATTTGCGAAAATTGGATAGTTTTTGTCTGTTGTTACCAAGAAACGATTCGTTAGTGTTCAGACAAAATGCTAGTCTACGAATCGGTTCTCTGGCAAAAATATCTTCTTGTTTCCAACAGTGGAGACCCGTTGACGTCAGAAAGGTTTTTGCTTTTTTGCTGGAGTCTCCAGATAGGGATACGAAGCTGGACTTGTTAATGAAGTTTTTTCTATAGCCGATACGACATCATCGTTCAATGTCATTTTGCGCACATACAAATTAGCTTCGACAATTTTTACTTTGTAGTGCTTGGCTGCTTTGTCAGATTTTAAAACAAAATCATCTATTGACCTTCTAAGTGCAATGCGAAGTGTCACACCACTCAGCAAATGTCTGTCACAAGTGAAGAAGTCAACTGCAACTTTACCGTAGAATGTGCACTCAGCCGATTGCCACACTAGGGCTTTGCTTCTGTTCACGCTCCTGGATTTTCTTCGTAGGAGTAGCCCTGACATGCCAACCAAGTGTTTTTTTGCATCTTTATTATGTGAAAATTCTGTTTCAATAAAACTTTTATGAGCGTAGTTTCCGTTTGCGTTTGAAATTTTTAGTCCCTCAGCAGACATTGTACAGTAAGAGAAGAGTGAATGTAACACATTATTGCAAAAATAGGGAGCATCTGTTTTCGCAACAATTGTTGCTGCTCCTGCGTCATATCTCAAATCAGCTTCTGATGAGGGGACAATTTCACATTTCACTTCACTGAAAAATTTTTTGTAGGTCAATAAAATTATTTCGGTCATCACAGTCATATGGGTCCATTTTGACTGTAGACTGGGCCCAACTTTTGACAAAAACTACCATCGAAAGTTACTAAAAGAGAAGATTTTTCGAACAAATCCAAAGAACTGCGAGTTGCTTCTGATGGTAAGAAGCGATCATCGTTCACTCTGGCAAAAAAATCTGACCGACTTCTTTTGGAGCTCTGTGCGTTGAAATGGTTTTTTTGCGTTTGTTGATTGCTTTCTGTGGCTTGACTAGAATTGACTTCCTCCGACGTGAAGTATTTCGTCAAGATCCCCCTGTATGTTTTTAACAGTTTTTGCTATTGTATTTTTAAACGCCTGTTTTGGAGATTTTTTGCTTCCGACTACATCCAAAATCTCTGGAACACTTTGTTTCAAAATCTCTTTCCCGATACGCTTCGTTGTAGGCAGAATGACACGACGTGCTAAAGGCAGCGCAACACGTCCAACGCCTGCAGCTAGAGCTCCAGAACCACTTCCTCTTTGACGATAATGTCCAGAGAAGTGAGGCAAAGACGTTGGTTGATTAGCATAATAAGAATCCATCTATGGGGAAAATTTTTTGAATTGTAGTGTTAGAATAACTTTTTCCGTTCCCGAAAAGGGAACTAATTGTCCTGTTTCCGTTCTCAGTTCAATTGAAATCTAATTTGTAAAAACTATCCGATGAGTTGGTTCAAGCTCACAAACACTACAGTTTTTCAGACGTTGTTTTGAATCAATGACTCGCAAAAGAGGAGCCTGAGTGTCACCGACGTATTGATATTCAATTATGTTAGTGTAGATGAAAATTAGATGGTTTCCAGCACGAAGGTCAGCTGCGAACTCCGCATAATAAGCTTTTGTATCATCACTTTTCATAAGTCTGTTCGCATTAGGAATCATTTTGTACGCAATATGTATTCCATTACCGTCAGGAATACCCTTAAATCCAATAATGCTCAGAATTTCCTCGCTGGGAAATGTAATTCCCTCATACTTGCCAAATAAGTTTTCCTATTTTCCAGAGTTCTTCAACTCTCTTAAAGAAAAATCGGGCAGTCTAATTGTTCGCTTAATTGTAGCAAGAAGTTGTGCCACTGTATCAAAGGTTCCTGGCATAAAACTAAATTGTTGACCACTATAAGGACTAGAAATAACATTACCTCAAGACATCTTTTGGGAATCTTCATAGTCTTTTAAGTTGTACACAATTAGATTTCCGTTTACTATGTTTTCTATTTTTGTTGGGAATATGATTTCACTTAACGCCACTCTCCAATCACCTGCAAGTTGAATTTCATCATTAAAAAAATCCGATATAATGCAAGTGTGTTTGAATCCATCATTTCCATTGAAGCGGATGAAACAACGTGAACTGTAAACTCGTCATCAAACCGGTTGTTGGACATTTTCAACGAGAGGGAGCCTGACAAGTTGTAATTCGGGTTGTTAAAATTTTCCTTGAATTGATTCTTTGTCTGCTTCGACTAAGGAGACTGTTGGTTGGCTTAATGTCGGTATTCCCGTTATTTCAAAGACTTCGTCTGTGATTGATTGCTTGTAAATTTTCCTGAATGCTTTATCTTTTTTAACTATTCTCACAAAGACTCCAATGTAAAACTTGGGCTTCTGAGTTGAGCTTGTTTGGCTGCGAATGACACCAGTCATGGCGCATCCCTTTTTCTAACTTTGTTAGGAGCAATTTTAGTTACTCGATTGACTCTTGAATTGATTCTTTTCACAAATTGGTCTAATTGGTCAATGTAGCTATAGAGATACCGATGAATTATCTTTTTGAGAGATTTAACGTTCCTCTCTGCAAAAGCTGACTTTTTTTCACTGAAAGTACTTTATAACTGAATTCCGCGTTTGTTGCACAATTGTTTGAATTCTCCTAAAAATTATGTGCCAACCCATACTTTTTCGGGCTGTTTGATTTAGACCATCTTTTTGAATGCTTCAGATGCTTCTGTTGCGTACTTTGTTTTTAATGAATCCGCTCGTAAATATCTTGACAGACAATCAACCGCTACTAGGAGATACTTCATATTGCAGTTATACTTTGCTAATTTATCAACATGTGCCAAATCTAGAGACCAAATTTTGGTTAATGTCTTTTACAAAAACTTTAAGTCTAGGAAATTTTAATCGAACTGAACAGTACTTTGTGAAAGACGGCATTGTCTCCAGATAGGACAGGACTTTACCTATAGGGAGCTTGCTTCGAGACTGTAGTCGTTTTATGCTTCCATACGATGCTGGTCCTTTTAAATAAAACTGATCCAACTTTTTTACTGCAGGAAAAGCAAGACCACATCTACAGACTGGTCTCTACTTTGTCTGGCGTTTGGTCCGTTTCTTCTTTATATCTTTTTTGGGTTAGTTTTGAGCCACTGGGCCGTTCTCCAGTAGAGAAGAGCTCTTGTCGACTGGGTTGTTCTCTACTTGGGAAAAAATTCTTGTTCACTTTCAGACGAGGCTTCCAAGATATGCTTGGCATGTGTATTTGCAACTAGATGAGGTGAGATATTAAGAGCAATTAAAAATTTTGAGTCTTTTCAATGTCATTTTTTTTAGTTGGTTGCTGTAGATTCTACAGAGAAATTGAAGTTTTAATGCCCAGTGTTTCTTTATTAACGTGATGAACGTCGTTCGACTCTATGGGGACTGTTTCAGTTTGGTTAATCAAGTCAAGTAAGATTTTTGTTCTTTTGGTTTGCTTTTTATTCATAAATTCTAGCTCTATCATTATGGAGTCGAAGTCGTTGCCTTTTCTTTGTTTTTTCACTACCGGTCCAATCTCGCCGTCTTTGCTCATGGGTTCTGTTTTTTCCTCCTCTGCCGTATCAATCACTTTGTTTGCAGTCTCAACTGGTTCAAGTGCTTTCTCTGTTTTTTTTTGCACTGAGTTGGACTAGTTTCTTTGCAAAAGAGACAGCTGTGCAGCTTTCTGTTTATAAAGGGGATTGTCCAAAACTTCTTTTTTTACCGGTTGATGTGAAGGAAACATTCGTTTTGGTATTAAAATGAATTCTTTGGTGTGCATTATGACTTGGTCAAATAACGATAACAAGCGAAACCAGCAGTTTTTACCAAATTTGTTTCACTAGCAAAAAGTTGTCTCTTTTCTTTCAAACTTTTTTGTCTAGACAATAGCTTTCTGAATGATTTTTCATAACCTTCTACAAAACTTTTTCTTATTGGAACATTACCATTGACAATGTTGAGCAAACATTCCACTACCTGGGTTCTATAAAATAGCGCGAAGCCTTCTTATATAGTTTGATCATGTTAAATTTCAATTTCTTCAAGAAGACCGAGACTTTTTTTCGTCTGAACAATTCAAAATTTTCATGTAAAGTTTTCATTTCGCGGTAATAGTAGTGAACCACTACCCGGGTTGAATACAATAGCTTGAAGCCTTCTCATACAGTTTGATGATGAAAATTTCAATTTTTGCTAGAAGACGGCGACTTAATCTTCTCTGAACAAATCAAAATTTTCATCTGAAGAGTTTTCATGTCTCTGGAATACTAGTAGACCACAACCCGGGTTCAATACAATAGCGTGAAGCCTTTTTATACAGTTTGATCGTGTTAAATTTCGATTTCTGCAAGATAACAGCGACCTATTTTTCTCTGAACAATTCAAAAATTTCATATAAAGAGTTTTCAATTCTCGGTAATACTAGTGAACCACTACCCAGGTTCAATACAAAAGCGTGAAGCCTTCTTATACAGTTTGATCTCGTGAAATTTCAATTTTTGCACGAAGACTGCGACTTATTTTTCTCTGAGTAATTCAAAAATTTCATATAAAGAGATTTCATTTCTCGGTAATACTAGTGAACCACTACCCGGGTTCAATACAATAGCGTGAAGCCTTCTTATACAGTTTGATCATGTGAAAATTCAATTTTTGCAAGAAGACCGCGAACTATTTTTCTCTGAAGAATTAAAAATTTTCATCTAAAGAGTTTTCAATTCTCGGTAATACTAGTGAACCACTACCCAGGTTCAATACAAAAGCGTGAAGCCTTCTTATACAGTTTGATCACGTGAAATTTCAATTTTTGCACGAAGCCTGCGACTTATTTTTCTCTGAGTAATTCAAAAAATTCATATAAAGAGATTTCATTTCTCGGCAATACTAAAGAACCACTACCCGGGTTCTATAAAATAGCGCGAAGCCTTCTTATATAGTTTGATCATGTGAAATTTCAATTTTTGCAAGAAGACCGAGATTTTCTTTTGTCTGAAAAATTCAAAATTTTCATCTAAATTGTTTTCGCGTCTCTGGAACACTAGTAGACCACGACCTGGGTTCAATAAAACAGCGTGAAGCCTTCCTATACAGTTTGATCATGTAAAATTTTTTTTTGCAAGAAGACCCGTTTTATGTTTCTCTGAACAATCCAAAAAATTCATAATAAAGAGTTTTCATTTCTCGGCAATACTAAAGAACCACTACCCGGGTTCTATAAAATAGCGCGAAGCCTTCTTATATAGTTTGATCATGTGAAATTTCAATTTTTGCAAGAAGACCGAGATTTTCTTTTGTCTGAAAAATTCAAAATTTTCATCTAAAGTGTTTTCGCGTCTCTGAAATACTAGTAGACCACAACCCCGGTTTAATACAATAGCGTGAAACCTTCTTATACAGTTTGATCTTGTGAAATTTCATTTTTTGCAAGAAGACCAAGACTTATTTTTCTCTGAACAATACAAAAATTATATGTAAGAAGTTTTCAATTCTCGTTAATACTAGTGAACCACTACCCGGGTTGAATACAATAGCGTAAGGCCTTCTCAAACAGTTTGATGATGTAAAATTTCAATTTTTGCAAGAAGACGGAGACTTTATTTTCTCTGAACAATTCAAATTTTTCATCTAAAGGGTTCATGTCTCTGGAGTTCTAGTAGACCACAACCCGGGTTCAATACAATAATGTGAAGCCTTCTGTTACAGTTTAATCATGTTAAATTTCATTTTCTGCAAGAAGACCGCGACTTATTTTTCTCTGAACAATACAAAAATTTCAAGTAAGAAGTTTTTATTTCTCGTTAATACTAGTGAACCACTACCCGGGTTGAATACAATAGCGTAAGGCCTTCTCAAACAGTTTGATGATGTAAAATTTCAATTTTTGCCAGAAGACAGAGACTTATTTTTCTCTGAACAATTCAAAATTTTCATCTAAAGAGTTTTCATGTCTCTGGAATACTAGTAGACCACAACCCGGGTTCAATACAATAATGTGAAGTCTTCTCATACAGTTTGATCATGTAAAATTTCATTTTCTGCAAGAAGACCGCGCCCTTTTTTTCTCTGAACAATTCAAAAATTTCGAGTAAAAAGTTTTGATTTCTCGGTAATACTAGTGAACCACTAACCGGGTTCAATACAAAAGCATGAAGCCTTCT
Organism: Convolutriloba macropyga; assembly: GCF_964194025.1. Lineage (NCBI taxonomy): Eukaryota > Metazoa > Xenacoelomorpha > Acoela > Convolutidae > Convolutriloba > Convolutriloba macropyga. Next base: position 5,371,934 of record NC_134477.1, read on the forward strand.
TACACAGTTCGATCATGTGAAGTTTTAATTTTTGCAAGAAGACCGCGACTTATTTTTCGCTGAACAATTCAAAAATTCCATATAAAGAGTTTTCATTTCTCGGTAATACTAGTGAACCACTACCCGCTTTCAATACAAAAGCGTGAAGACTTCTTATAAAGCTTGATCACGTGAAATTTCAATTTTTGCACAAAGACCGCTACTTATTTTTCGCTGAACAATACAAAAATTATATGTAAGAAGTTTTCATTTCTCGTTAATACTAGTGAACCACTACCCGGGTTGAATACAATAGCGTAAAGCCTTCTCAAACAGTTTGATGATGTAAAATTTCAATTTTTGCAAGAAGACCGCGACTTATTTTTCGCTGAACAACTCAAAAATTTCATTTAAAGAGTTTTCATTTCTCGGTAATACTAGTGAACCACTACCCGGGTTCATTACAATAACGTGAAGCCTTCTCAAACAGTTTGATCATGTGAAACTTCAATTTTTGCAAGAAGACAGCAAGCTATTTTTCTCTGAAGTATTCAAAATTTTCATCTAAAGAGTTTTCATGTCTCTGGAACACTAGTAGACCACAACCTGGGTTCAGTACAACAGCGTGAAGCCTTCCTATACAGTTTGATCATGTGAAATTTCGTTTTTTTGCAAGAAGACCAAGACTTATTTTTCTCTGAACAATACAAAAATTATATGTAAGAAGTTTTCAATTCTCGTTAATACTAGTGAACCACTACCCGGGTTGAATACAATAGCGTAAGGCCTTCTCAAACAGTTTGATGATGTAAAATTTCAATTTTTGCAAGAAGACGGAGACTTTATTTTCTCTGAACAATTCAAATTTTTCATCTAAAGGGTTCATGTCTCTGGAATTCTAGTAGACCACAACCCGGGTTCAATACAATAATGTGAAGCCTTCTGATACAGTTTAATCATGTTAAATTTCATTTTCTGCAAGAAGACCGCGACTTATTTTTCTCTGAACAATACAAAAAATATATGTAAGAAGTTTTCAATTCTCGTTAATACTAGTGAACCACTACCCGGGTTGAATACAATAGCGTAAGGCCTTCTCAAACAGTTTGATGATGTAAAATTTCAATTTTTGCAAGAAGACGGAGACTTTATTTTCTCTGAGCAATTCAAATTTTTCATCTAAAGGGTTCATGTCTCTGGAGTTCTAGTAGACCACAACCCGGGTTCAATACAATAATGTGAAGCCTTCTGATACAGTTTAATCATGTTAAATTTCATTTTCTGCAAGAAGACCGCGACTTATTTTTCTCTGAACAATACAAAAATTATATGTAAGAAGTTTTCAATTCTCGTTAATACTAGTGAACCACTACCCGGGTTGAATACCATAGCGTAAGGCCTTCTCAAACAGTTTTATGATGTAAAATTTCAATTTTTGCAAGAAGACGGAGACTTTATTTTCTCTGAACAATTCAAATTTTTCATCGAAAGGGTTCATGTCTCTGGAGTTCTAGTAGACCACAACCCGGGTTCAATACAATAATGTGAAGCCTTCTGATACAGTTTAATCATGTTAACTTTCATTTTCTGCAAGAAGACCGCGAATTATTTTTCTCTGAAAAATTCAAAAACTTCATGTAGAAAGTTTTCATTTCCCGGTAACACTAGTGAACCACTACCCGGTTTCAATACAATAGCGTGAAGCCTTCTTATACATTTTGATCATGTGAAATTTCATTTTTTGCGAGAAGACCGCGACTTATGTTTCTCTGAACAATCCAAAAAATTCATAAAAAAGAGTTTTCATTTCTCGGCAATACAAGTGAACCACAACCCGGGTTCTATAAAATAGCGCGAAGCCTTCTTATATAGTTTGATCATGTGAAATTTCATTTTTTGCAAGAAGACCGAGATTTTCTTTTGTCTTAACAATTTAAAATTTTCATCTAAAGATTTTTCGTGTCTCTGGAATACCAGTAGACCACAGCCCCGGTTCAATACAATAGCGCGAAACCTTCTTATACAGTTTGATCTTGTGAACTTTCATTTTTTGCAAGAAGACCGCGCCCTTTTTTTCTGAACAATTCAAAAATTTCATGTAAGAAGTCTTCATTTCTCGGTAATACTAGTGAACCACTAACCGGATTCTATAAAAAAGCGCGAAGCCTTCTTATATAGTTTGATCATGTGAAATTGCAATTTTTTCAGGAAGACCGAGACTTTCATTTGTCTGAACAATTTAAAATTTTCATCTAAAGATTTTTTGTGTCTCTGGAATACTAGTAGACCACAACCCCGGTTCAATACAATAGCGTAAAGCCTTCTCAAACAGTTTGATGATGTAAAATTTCAATTTTTGCAAGAAGACGGAGACTTAATTATCTCTGGACAATTCAAAATTTTCATCTAAAGAGTTTTCATGTCTCTGAAATACTAGTAGACCACAACCCGGGTTCAAAACAATAATGTGAAGTCTTCTTATACAGTTTGATCATGTTAAATTTCATTTTCTGCAAGAAGACCGGGACTTATTTTTCTCTGAACAATTCAAAAATTTCGAGTAAAAAATTTTCATTTCCCAGTAATACTAGTGAAACACTACCCGGGTTCAATACAATAGCGTGAAGCCTTCTCATGCAGATTGATCATGTGAAAATGCAATTTTTGCAAGAAGACCGAGACTTTTTTTCTCTGAAGAATTCAAATTTTCATCTAAAGATTTTTCATGTCACTGGAATACTATTAGACCACAACCCGGGTTCAATACAATAGCATGAAGCCTTCCTATACAGTTTGATCATGTAAAATTTTTTTTTGCAAGAAGACCCGTTTTATGTTTCTCTGAACAATCCAAAAAATTCATAATAAAGAGTTTTCATTTCTCGGCAATACTAAAGAACCACTACCCGGGTTCTATAAAATAGCGCGAAGCCTTCTTATATAGTTTGATCATGTGAAATTTCAATTTTTGCAAGAAGACCGAGACTTTCTTTTGTCTTAACAATTTAAAATTTCATCTAAAGATTTTTCGTGTCTCTGGAATACCAGTAGACCACAGCCCCGGTTCAATGCAATAGCGCGAAACCTTCTTATACAGTTTGATCTTGTAAACTTTCATTTTTTGCAAGAAGACCGCGCCCTTTTTTTCTGAACAACTCAAAAATTTCATGTAAGAAGTTTTCATTTCTCGGTAATACTAGTGAACCACTAACCGGGTTCTATAAAAAAGCGCGAAGCCTTCTTATATAGTTTGATCATGTGAAATTGCAATTTTTTCAGGAAGACCGAGACTTTCTTTTGTCTGAACAATTTAAAAATTTCATCTAAAGATTTTTGTGTTTCTGGAATACTAGTAGACCACAACCCCGGTTCAATACAATAGCGTAAAGCCTTCTCAAACAGTTTGATGATGTAAAATTTCAATTTTTGCAAGAAGACGGAGACTTAATTATCTCTGGACAATTCAAAATTTTCATCTAAAGAGTTTTCATGTCTCTGGAATACTAGTAGACCACAACCCGGGTTCAATACAATAATGTGAAGTCTTCTTATACAGTTTGATCAAGTTAAATTTCATTTTCTGCAAGAAGACCGCGACTTATTTTTCTCTGAACAATTCAAAAATTTCGAGTAAAAAATTTTCATTTCTCGGTAACACTAGTGAAACACTACCCGGGTTCAATACAATAGCGTGAAGCCTTCTCATGCAGGTTGATCATGTGAAAATGCAGTTTTTGCAAGAAGACCGAGACTTTTTTTCTCTGAACAATTCAAATTTTCATCTAAAGATTTTTCATGTCTCTGGAATTCTATTAGACTACAACCCGGGTTCAATACAATAGCATGAAGCCTTCTTATACAGTTTGATCATGTTAAATTTCAATTTCTGCAAGAAGACCGCCAACTATTTTTTTCTGAACAATTCAAAAATTTCATATAAAAATTTTTCATTTCTTGGTAATACTAGTGAACCACTACCCGGGTTCAATGCAATAGCGTGAATCCTTCTAATACAGTTTGATCAGGTTAATTTCAATTTTTGCAAGAAGACCAAAACTTATTTTTTTTCTGAACAATTCAAAATTTCCATCTAAACAGTTTTCATGTCTCTGGAATACTAGTAGACCACAACCCGGGTTCAAAACAATAGCGTGAAGCCTTCTTATACAGTCTGATCATGTTAAATTTCAATTTTTGCAAGAGGACCGCGACTTATTTTTCTCTGAACAATTCAAAAATTTCGACTAAAAAGTTTTCATTTCTCGGGAATACTATTAGACCACAACCGGGGTTCAATACAATAGCATGAAGCCTTCTTATACAGTTTGATCTTGTTAAATTTCAATTTCTGCAAGAAGACCGCAACCTATTTTTCTCTGAACAATTCAAAAATTTCGAGTAAAAAATTTTCATTTCCCGGTAATACTAGTGAACCACTACCCGGGTTCAATACAATAGCGTGAAGCCTTCTCATGCAGATTGATCATGTGAAAATGCAATTTTTGCAAGAAGACCGAGACTTTTTTTCTCTGAAGAATTCAAATTTTCATCTAAAGATTTTTCATGTCTCTGGAATACTATTAGACCACAACCCGGGTTCAATACAATAGCATGAAACCTTCCTATACAGTTTGATCGTGTAAAATTTTTTTTTTGCAAGAAGACTCGTTTTATGTTTCTCTGAACAATCCAAAAAATTCATATTAAAGAGTTTTCATTTCTCGGCAATACTAAAGAACCACTACCCGGGTTCTATAAAATAGCGCGAAGCCTTCTTATATAGTTTGATCATGTGAAATCTCAATTTTTGCAAGAAGACCGAGACTTTCTTTTGTCTTAACAATTTAAAATTTTCATCTAAAGATTTTTCGTGTCTCTGGAATACCAGTAGACCACAGCCCCGGTTCAATACAATAGCGCGAAACCTTCTTATACAGTTTTATCTTGTGAACTTTCATTTTTTGCAAGAAGACCGCGCCCTTTTTTCTGAACAATTCAAAAATTTCATGTAAGAAGTTTTCATTTCTCAGTAATACTAATGAACCACTAACCGGGTTCTATAAAAAAGCGCGAAGCCTTCTTATATAGTTTGATCATGTGAAATTGCAATTTTTTCAGGAAGACTGAGACTTTCTTTTGTCTGAACAATTTAAAATTTTCATCTAAAGATTTTTTGTGCCTCTGGAATACTAGTAGACCACAACCCCGGTTCAATACAATAGCGTAAAGCCTTCTCAAAAAGTTTGATGATGTAAAATTTCAATTTTTGCAGGAAGACGGAGACTTAATTATCTCTGGACAATTCAAAGTTTTCTTCTAAAGAGTTTTCATGTCCCTGGAATACTAGTAGACCACAACCCGGGTTCAATACAATAATGTGAAGTCTTCTTATACAGTTTGATCATGTTAAATTTCATTTTCTGCAAGAAGACCGCGAATTATTTTTCTCTGAACAATTCAAAAATTTCGAGTAAAAAATTTTCATTTCTCGGTAATACTAGTGAAACACTACCTGGGTTCAATAAAATAGCGTGAAGCCTTCTCATGCAGGTTGATCATGTGAAAATGCAGTTTTTGCAAGAAGACCGAGACTTTTTTTCTCTGAACAATTCAAAGTTTCATCTAAAGATTTTTCATGTCTCTGGAATACTATTAGACCACAACCCGGGTTCAATACAATAGCATGAAGCCTTCTTATATAGTTTGATCATGTGAAATTTCAATTTTTGCAAGAAGACCGAGACTTTCTTTTGTCTTAACAATTTAAAATTTTCATCTAAAGATTTTTCGTGTCTCTGGAATACCAGTAGACCACAGCCCCGGTTCAATACAATAGCGCGAAACCTTCTTATACAGTTTTATCTTGTGAACTTTCATTTTTTGCAAGAAGACCGCGCCCTTTTTTCTGAACAATTCAAAAATTTCATGTAAGAAGTTTTCATTTCTCAGTAATACTAGTGAACCACTAACCGGGTTCTATAAAAAAGCGCGAAGCCTTCTTATATAGTTTGATCATGTGAAATTGCAATTTTTTCAGGAAGACTGAGACTTTCTTTTGTCTGAACAATTTAAAATTTTCATCTAAAGATTTTTTGTGCCTCTGGAATACTAGTAGACCACAACCCCGGTTCAATACAATAGCGTAAAGCCTTCTCAAAAAGTTTGATGATGTAAAATTTCAATTTTTGCAGGAAGACGGAGACTTAATTATCTCTGGACAATTCAAAGTTTTCTTCTAAAGAGTTTTCATGTCCCTGGAATACTAGTAGACCACAACCCGGGTTCAATACAATAATGTGAAGTCTTCTTATACAGTTTGATCATGTTAAATTTCATTTTCTGCAAGAAGACCGCGAATTATTTTTCTCTGAACAATTCAAAAATTTCGAGTAAAAAATTTTCATTTCTCGGTAATACTAGTGAAACACTACCTGGGTTCAATAAAATAGCGTGAAGCCTTCTCATGCAGGTTGATCATGTGAAAATGCAGTTTTTGCAAGAAGACCGAGACTTTTTTTCTCTGAACAATTCAAAGTTTCATCTAAAGATTTTTCATGTCTCTGGAATACTATTAGACCACAACCCGGGTTCAATACAATAGCATGAAGCCTTCTTATACAGTTTGATCATGTTAAATTTCAATTTCTGCAAGAAGACCGCCAACTATTTTTTTCTGAACAATTCAAAAATTTCATATAAAAATTTTTCATTTCTTGGTAATACTAGTGAACCACTACCCGGGTTCAATGCAATAGCGTGAATCCTTCTTATACAGTTTGATCAGGTTAATTTCAATTTTTGCAAGAAGACCGCAACTTATTTTTTTTCTGAACAATTCAAAATTTCCATCTAAACAGTTTTCATGTCTCTGGAATACTAGTAGACCACAACCCGGGTTCAAAACAATAGCGTGAAGCCTTCTTATACAGTTTGATCATGTTAAATTTCAATTTTTGCAAGCGGACCGCGACTTATTTTTCTCTGAACAAATCAAAAATTTCGACTAAAAAGTTTTCATTTCTCGGGAATACTATTAGACTACAACCGGGGTTCAATACAATAGCATGAAGCCTTCTTATACAGTTTGATCATTTTAAATTTCAATTTCTGCAAGAAGACCGCAACCTATTTTTCTCTGAACAATTCAAAAATTTCGAGTAAAAAAATTTCATTTCCCAGTAATACTAGTGAAACACTACCCGGGTTCAATACAATAGCGTGAAGCCTTCTCATGCAGATTGATCATGTGAAAATGCAACTTTTGCAAGAAGACCGAGACTTTTTTTCTCTGAAGAATTCAAATTTTCATCTAAAGATTTTTCATGTCACTGGAATACTATTAGACTACAACCGGGGTTCAATACAATAGCATGAAGCCTTCTTATACAGTTTGATCATTTTAAATTTCAATTTCTGCAAGAAGACCGCAACCTATTTTTCTCTGAACAATTCAAAAATTTCGAGTAAAAAAATTTCATTTCCCGGTAATACTAGTGAACCACTACCCGGGTTCAATACAATAGCGTGAAGCCTTCTCATGCAGATTGATCATGTGAAAATGCAATTTTTGCAAGAAGACCGAGACTGTTTTTCTCTGAAGAATTCAAATTTTCATCTAAAGATTTTTCATGTCTCTGGAATACTATTAGACCCCAACCCGGGTTCAATACAATAGCATGAAGCCTTCTTATACAGTTTGATCATGTTAAATTTCAGTTTCTGCAAGAAGACCGCCAACTATTTTTTTCTGAACAATTCAAAAATTTCATATAATATTTTTCATTTCTTGGTAATACTAGTGAACCACTACCCGGGTTCATTACAATAGCGTGAATCCTTCTAATACAGTTTGATCATGTTAAATTTCAACTTCTGCAAGAAGACCGCCAACTATTTTTTTCTGAACAATTCAAAAATTTCATATAAAAATTTTTCATTTCTTGGTAATACTAGTAAACCACTACCCGGGTTCAATACAATAGCGTGAATCCTTCTAAAACAGTTTGATCATGTTAAATTTCAATTTTTGCAAGAGGATCGCGACTTATTTTTCTCTGAACAATTCAAACATTTCCAGTAAAAAGTCTTCATTTCTCGGGAATACTACTAGACCACAACCCGGGTTCAATACAATAGCATGAAGCCTTCTTATACAGTTTGATCATGTTAAATTTCAATTTTTGCAAGAGGACCGCGACTTATTTTTCTCTGAACAATTCAAAAATTTCGAGTAAAAAGTCTTCATTTCTCTGGAATACTATTAGACCACAACCCGGGTTCAATACAATAGCATGAAGCCTTCTTATACAGTTTGATCATGTTAAATTTCAATTTCTGCAAGAAGACCTCCAACTATTTTTTTCTGAACAATTCAAAAATTTCATATAAAAATTTTTCATTTCTTGGTAATACTAGTGAACCACTACCCGGGTTCATTACAATAGCGTTAATCCTTCTAATACAGTTTGATCATGTTGAATTTCAATTTCTGCAAGAAGACCGCCAACTATTTTTTTCTGAACAATTCAAAAATTTCATATAAAAATTTTTCATTTCCTGGTAATACTAGTAAACCACTACCCGGGTTCAATACAATAGCATGAAGCCTTCTTATACAGTTTGATCATGTTAAATTTCAATTTTTGCAAGAGGACCGCGACTTATTTTTTTTTTCTGAACAATTCAAAAATTTCCAGTAAAAACTTTTCATTTCTCGGGAATACTATTAGACCACAACCCGGGTTCAATACAATAGCATGAAGACTTCTTATACAGTTTGATCTTGTTAATTTCAATTTTTGCATGAAGACCGCGCCTTATTTTTTCTCTGAACAATTCAAAAATTTCATGTAAAAACTTTTCATTTCTTGGTAATACTAGTGAACCACTACCCGGGTTCAATACAATAGCGTGAATCCTTCTTATACAGTTTGATCATGTTAAATTTCAATTTTTGCAAGAGGATCGCGACTTATTTTTCTCTGAACAATTCAAACATTTCCAGTAAAAAGTTTTCATTTCTCGGGAATACTACTAGACCACAACCCGGGTTCAATACAATAGCATGAAGCCTTCTTATACAGTTTGATCATGTTAAATTTCAATTTTTGCAAGAGGACCGCGACTTATTTTTCTCTGAACAATTCAAAAATTTCGAGTAAAAAGTCTTCATTTCTCTGGAATACTATTAGACCACAACCCGGGTTCAATACAATAGCATGAAGCCTTCTTATACAGTTTGATCATGTTAAATTTCAATTTCTGCAAGAAGACCTCCAACTATTTTTTTCTGAACAATTCAAAAATTTCATATAAAAATTTTTCATTTCTTGGTAATACTAGTGAACCACTACCCGGGTTCATTACAATAGCGTTAATCCTTCTAATACAGTTTGATCATGTTGAATTTCAATTTCTGCAAGAAGACCGCCAACTATTTTTTTCTGAACAATTCAAAAATTTCATATAAAAATTTTTCATTTCCTGGTAATACTAGTAAACCACTACCCGGGTTCAATACAATAGCATGAAGCCTTCTTATACAGTTTGATCATGTTAAATTTCAATTTTTGCAAGAGGACCGCGACTTATTTTTTTTTCTGAACAATTCAAAAATTTCCAGTAAAAACTTTTCATTTCTCGGGAATACTATTAGACCACAACCCGGGTTCAATACAATAGCATGAAGACTTCTTATACAGTTTGATCTTGTTAATTTCAATTTTTGCATGAAGACCGCGCCTTATTTTTTCTCTGAACAATTCAAAAATTTCATGTAAAAACTTTTCATTTCTTGGTAATACTAGTGAACCACTACCCGGGTTCAATACAATAGCGTGAATCCTTCTTATACAGTTTGATCATGTTAAATTTCATATTCTGCAAGAAGACCGCCAACTATTTTTTTCTGAACAATTCAAAAATTTCATATAAAAAAGTTTCATTCTTGGTAATAGTAGTGAACCACTACCCGGGTTCAATACAATAGCGTGAATCCCTCTTATACAGTTTGATCGTGTTAATTTCAATTTTTGCATGAAGACCGCGCCTTATTTTTTTTCTGAAAAATTCAAAAATTTAATGTAAAAACTTTTCATTTCTCGGCAATACTAGTGAACCACTACCCGGGTTCAATTCAATAGGGTGAAGCCTTCTCATACAGTTTGGTCATGTGAAAAAGCAATTTTTGCAAGAAGACCAAGGCTTATTTTTCTCTGAACAATTCAAAATTTCCATCTAAAATTTTTTCCATGTCTCTGGATTACTAGTAGACCACAACCCGGGTTCAATACAATAGCGTGAAGCCTTCTTGTGAAGTATGATCATGTTGATTTCAATTTTTGCAAGAAGACCGCGACTTATTTTTTTCTCAACAACTCAAAATTTTCATCAAAAGAGTTTTCATGTCTCTGGAATACTAGTAGACCACAACCCTGGCTCAATACAATAGCGTGAAGCCTTCTTATACAGTTTGATCATTTGAAATCTCAAATTTTGCAAAAAGACCTTGACTTATTTTTCTCTGAACAATTGAAAAATTTCATATAAAGAGGTTTCATTTCTCGGTAATACTAGTGAACCACTACCTCGGTTCAATACAATAGGGTGAAGCCTTCTCATACAGTTTGATCATGTGAAAATGCAATTTTTGCAAGAAGACCGAGACTTATTTTTCTCTGAACAATTCAAAATTTTCATCTAAAAACTTTTCATGTCGCTGGAATACTAGTAGACCACAACCCGGGTTCAATACAATAGCGTGAAGCCTTCGTATAAAGTTTGATCATATGATTTTTCAATTTTTGCAAGAAGACCGCGACTTATTATTCTCTGAACAATTTAAAAATTTCATATCAAAAGTTTTCGTTTCTAGGTAATACTAGTGAACCACTACCCGGGTTCAATACAATAGCATGAAGCCTTCTTATACAGTTTGATCATGTTGATTTCAGTTTTTGCAAGAAGACCGCGACTTATTTTTTTCTCAACAATTCAAAAATTTCATCAAAAGAGTTTTCATGTCTCTGGAATACTAGTAGACCACAACCCTGGTTCAATACAATAACGCGAAGCCTTTTTATACAGTTTGATCATTTGAAATCTCAAATTTTGCAAGAAGACCGAGACTTATTTTTTTCTGAACAATTCAAAATTTTCATCTAAAAACTTTTCATGTCGCTGGAATACTAGTAGACCACAACCCGGGTTCAATACAATAGCGTGAAGCCTTCGTATAAAGTTCGATCATATGATTTTTCAATTTTTGCAAGAAGACCGGCCTTATTATTCTCTGAACAATTCAAAAATTTCATATAAAAACTTTTCATTTCTCGGTAATACCAGTGAACCACTACCCGGGTTCAATACAATAGCGTGAAGCCTTCTTATACAGTTTGATCATGTTGATTTTGATTTTTCCAAGAAGACCGCGACTTATTTTTTTCTCAACAATTCAAAATTTTCATCAAAAGAATTTTCATGTCTCTGGAATACTAATAGACCACAACCCTGGTTCAATACAATAGCGTGAAGCCTTCTTATACAGTTTGATCATTTGAAATCTCAAATTTTGCAAAAAGACCTTGACTTATTTTTCTCTGAACAATTGAAAAATTTCATATAAAGAGTTTTCATTTCTCGGTACTAGTGAACCACTACCCGGGTTCTATAAATTAGCGCGAAGCCTTCTTATATAGTTTGATCACAAAAATTATTTTTTTGCCAGAACACCGCAACTTATTTCTCTGAACAATTCAAACTTTTCATTTGAAGAGTTTTCATTTCTGGGTAATACTAGTGAACCACTACCCTGGTTCAATACAATAGCGTGAAGCCGTCTTATACAGTTTGATCATTTGAAATCTGATATTTTGCAAAGAGACATTGACTTATTTTTCTCTGAACAATTGAAAAATTTCATATAAAGAGTTTTCATTTCTCGGTACTAGTGAACTACTACCCGGGTTCTATAAATTAGAGCGAAGCCTTCTTATATAGTTTGATCACAAAAATTTTTATTTTTTTGCAAGAAGACCGCGACTTATTTCTCTTAACAATTCAAACTTTTCATATAAAGGGTTTTTATTTCTCGTGATTACTAGGAGACCACAAGCCGGGTTCAATATAAAAGCGTGAAGCCTTCTTATACAGATTGATCATGTGAAATTTCAATTTTTGCAAGAAGACCTCGACTTATTTTTCTCTGAACAATTCAAAATTTTCAGATAAAGAGTTTTCATTTCTCGGTAATACTGGTGAACCCCTACCCGGTTTCCATAAAATAGCGCAAAACCTTCTTATATAGTTTGATCACAAGAATTTTCATTTTTTGCAAGAAGACCGCGACCTATTTCTCTGAACAATTCAAACTTTTCATATAAAGAGTTTTCATTTCTCTTGAATACTAGGAGACCACAACCCGGGTTCAATACAAAAGCGTGAAGCCTTCTTATACAGTTTGATCATGTGAAATTTCAATTTTTGCAGGAAGACCTTGACTTATTTTTCTCTGAACAATTCAAAAATTTCATCAAAGAGTTTTCATTTCTCGCTAATACTAGTGAACCACTACCCGGGATCTATAAAGTAGCTCAAAGCCTTCTTATATAATTTGATCACAAGAAATTGCAAATTTTGCAAGAAAATTGCGACTTAATTCTCTGGACAACTCAAACTTTTCATTTAGAGGGTTTTCATTTCTCTTGATTACTAGATGACCACAACCCGGGTTCAATACAATTGCGTGAAGCCTTCTTATACAGTTTGATCATGCGAAATTTCAATATTTGCAAGAAGACCTCGACTTTTTTTTTCTCTGAACAATTCAAATATTTCATTTAAAGAGTTTTCATTTCTCGGTAAAACTAGTGAACCACTACCCGTGTTCTATAAAATAGCGCAAAGCCTTCTTATATAGTTTGATCACAAGAAATTTCAACTTTTGCAAGAAAACCGCGACTTATTTCTCTGAACAATTCAAAATTTTCATATGAAGGGTTTTCATTTCTCTTGATTACTAGATGACCACAACCCAGGTTCAATACAATTGCGTGAAGCCTTCTTATACAGTTTGATCATGTGAAATGTCAGTTTTTGCAACAAGACCGCGACTTTTTTTTTCTCTGAACAATTCAAAAATTTCATAAAAAGGGTTTTTATTTCTCGGTAATACTAGTGAACCACTACACGGGTTCAGTACAATAGTGTGAAGCCCTCCTATACAATATGATCATGTGAAACTTCAATTTTTGCAAGAAGACTGCAAATTATTTCTCCTTGAACAATTCAAAGTTTTCATCTAAGGAGCTTTTATGTCTCTGGAATACCAGTGAGCCACTACCCTGGTTCATTGCAATAGCGTGAAGCTTTCTCATACAGTTTGATCATGTGAAAAAGTACTTTTTGCAAGAAGACCGAGACTGACTTTTCTCTGAACAATTCAAAATTTTTATCCAAAGAGTTTTCATGTCTCTTGAATACTAGTAGACCACCACCCGGGTTCAATACACTAGCGTAAAGCCTTCTTACACAGTTTGATCATATTAAATTTCAATTTTTGCAAGAAGAGCGCGACCTATTCTTCAGTGAACAATTCGAAAATTTCAGATAAAAAGTTTTCATTTCTCGGTAATACTAGTGAACCACTACCCGGGTTCAATACAATAGCGTGAAGCCTTCTTATACAGTTTGATCACGTTAATTTCAGTTGTTGCAAGAAGACCGCGAATTATTTTTTTCTTAAAAATTCAAAATTTGCATCTAAAGAATTTTCATGTCTCTTGAATACTAGTAGACCACAACCCCGGGTTCAATACAATAGCGTGAAGCCTTCTTATACAGTTTGATCATGTGATATTTCAATATTTGCAAGAAGACTGCAAATTATTTTTCTCTGAACAATTCAAAATTTGCGTCTAAAGAGCTTTCATGTCTCTAGAATACTAGTTGACCACAACCCCGGGTTCAATACAATAGCGTGAAGCCTTCTTATACAGTTTGATCATGTGAAATTTCAACTTTTGCAAGAAAACCGCGACTTATTACTCTGAACAATTCGAAATTTTCATATAAAGGGTTTTCATTTCTCTTGATTACTAGGACACCACAACCCGGGTTCAATACAATTGCGTGAAGCCTTCTTATACAGTTTGATCATGTGAAATGTCAATTTTTGCAACAAGTCCGCGACTTTTTTTCTCTGAAAAATTCAAAAATTTCATTAAAAGGGTTCTCATTTCTCGGTAATACTAGTGAACCACTACACGGGTTCAGTACAATAGCGTGAAGCCTTCCTATACAGTATGATCATGTGAAGTTTCACTTTTTGCAAGAAGACCGAGACTCATTTTTCTCTTAACAATTCAAAGTTTTCGTCTAAAGAGTTTTCATGTCTCTGGGTTACTAGTAGACCACAACCCGGGTTCAATACAATAGCGTGAAGCCTTCTTAAACAGTTTGATCATGTGAAATTTCATTTTTTGCAAGAAGACCGCGAATTATTCCTCTCTGAACAATTCAAAGTTTTCATATAAGGAGCTTTCATGTCTCTGGAATACCAGTGAACCACTACCCTGGTTCAATGCAATAGTTTGAAGCTTTGTCATACAGTTTTATCTTTTATCATGTGAAAAAGACTTACTTTTCTCTGAACATTTCAAAATTTATATCTAAAGAATTTTCATGTCTCGGGAATACTAGAAGACAGCAACCCAGTTCAATACACTAGCGTGAAGCCTTCTTATACAGTTTGATCATAATAAATTACAATATTTGCAAGACGACCGCGACCTATTTTTCTCTGAACAATTCAAAAAATTCATATAAAAAGTTTTCATTTCTCGGTAATACTAGTGAACCACTACCCGGGTTCAATACAATAGCGTGAAGCCTTCTTATACAGATTGATCAAGTTAATTTCAGTTTTTGCAAGAAAACTGCGAATTTTTTTTTTCTGAACAATTCAAAATTTGCATCTAAAGAGCTTTCATGTCTTTGAAATACTAGTAGACCACAACCCCGGGTTCAATACAATAGCGTGAAGCCTCCTTATACAGTTTGCTCATGTGAAATTTCAATTTTTGCAAGAAGACTGCGAATTATTTTTCTCTGAACAATTCAAAATTTTCATCCAAAGAGTTTTCAGGTCTCTGGTATACTAGAAGACCACAACCCGGGTTCAATACAAAAGCGTGAAGCCTTCTTATACACTTTTATCAAGTGAATTTCAATCTTTGCAAGAACACCGCGCTTTTTTTTTCTCTGAGCAATTCAAAAATCTCATATAAAGAGTTTTCATTTCCCGGTAATAATAGTGAGCCACTACCCGGGTTCAGTACAATAGCGTGAATCCTTCTTATACAGTTTGATCATGTGAATATTCAATTTTTGCAAGAAGACAGCAACTTATTTTTCTCTGAACAATTCAAAATTTTCATCTAAATAGTTTTCATGTCTCTGGAATACTGTTAAACAACCACCCGGGTTCAATACAATATCGTGAATCTTTCTTATACAGTTTTATCAAGTGAATTTCAATCTTTGCAAGAAGACCGCCCTTTTTGTTTTTCTCTGAGCAATTCAAAAATCTCATATAAAGAGTTTTCATTTCTCGGTAATACTTGTGAACCACTAACCGGGTTCAGTACTTTAGCATGAAGCCTTCATATACAGTTTGATCATGTGAAATGTCAATTTTTGCAACAAGATTGCGACTTATTTTTCTCTGAACGGTTCAAAAATTTCAGAAAAAGAGTTTTCTTTTCTCGCTAATACTAATGAACCACTACCCGGATTCTATAAAATAGCGCGAAGCCTTCTTATATAGATTGATCACAAGAAATTTCAATTTTTGCAAGAAGACCGCGACTTCGTTTTCTCTGAACAATTCAAAAACTTCATAAAAAGTTTTCAATTCTCGGTAATAATAGTGAACCACTACCCGGGTTCAGTACATTAGCGTGAAGCCTTCTTATACAGTTTGATCATGTGAAATTTCAATTTTTGCAGGAAGACCGCGACTTATTTTTCTCTTAATAATTCAAAATTTTCATTTAAAGAGTTTTCATGTCTCTAGAATACTAGTAAACCACAACCCGGGTTCAATACAATATCGTGAATCCTTCTTATACAGTTTGATCATATGAAATTTCAATTTTTGCTAGAGGACCGCGACTTACTTTTCTCTGAACAATTCAAAAATTTCATGTAAAAAGTTTTCATTTTTCGGTAAAACCAGTGAACCACTACCCTGGTTCAATGCAATTGCGTGAAGCCTTCTCATACAGTTTGATCTTATGAAAATGCACTTTTTGGCAAGAAGACCGAGACTTATTTTTCTCTGAACAATTCAAAATATTTATCTAAAGAGTTTTCATGTCTCTGGAATACTAGTAGACCACAAACCGGGTTCAATACAAAAGCGTGAAGCCTTCTTATACAGTTTGATCACATAAATTTCAATTTTTGCAAGAAGACCGCGAAATATTTTTCTCTGAACAATTCATAATTGTCATCCATAGAGTTTTCAGGTCTCTGGAATACTAGCAGACCACAACCCGGGTTCAATACAAAAGCGTGAAGCCTTCTTATACATTTTGATCATGTGAAATTTAAATTTTTGCAAGAAGACCGTGACTTATTTTCCTCTGAACAATTGAAAAATTTCGTATAAAGAGTTTTAATTTCTGGATAATACTAGCGAACCACTACCCGGGTTCTATAAAATAGCGCGAAGCCTTCTTATATAGTTTGATCACAAAAAATTTCATTTTTTGCAAGAAGACCGCGACTTATTTGTCTGAACAATTCAAACTTTTCACTTGAACACTTTTCACTCCTCTGTAATACTAGTGAACAACTACCCGGGTTCTTTCAAATAGCGCAACGCCTTCTTATATAGTTTGATCACAAGAAATTTCAATTTTTGCAAGAAGACCGCGATTTATTTTTATCTGAACATTTCAAAAATTTCATAGAAAGAGTTTTCATTTCTCGGTAATAATTGTGAACCACTACACGGGTTCAGAACAATAGCGTGAAGCCTTCTTATACAGTTTGATCATGTGATTATTCCATTTTTCCAAGAAGACCGCGACTTATTTTTCTCTGAACATTTCAAAATTCTCATCTTAATAGTTTTCATGTCTCTCGAATACTAGTAAACAACAACCTGGGTTCAATACAATATCGTGAATCCTTCTTATACAGTTTGATCATGTGAAATTTCAATTTTTGCAGGAAGAACGCGACTTATTTCTCTGAACAATTCAAAATTTTCATTTAAAGAGTTTTGATGTCTCTGGAATACTAGTAGACCACAACCCGGGTACAATACAATATCGTGAACCTTCCTATACAGTTTGATCATATGAATTTTCAATTTTTGCAAGAGGACAGCGACTTACTTTTCTCTGAACAATTCAAAAATTTCATGTAAGAAATTTTCATTTCTCGGTAATACCAGTGAACCACTACCCTGGTTCAATGCAATAGCGTGAAGCCTTAAAGAGTTTTTGTGTCTCTGGAAAGAGTTATCTAAAGAGTTTTTGTGTCTCTGGAACACTAGAAGACCACAAACCGGGTTCAATACAATAGCGTGAAGCCTTCTTATACACTTTGATCATATTAAATTTCAATTTTTGCAAGAAGACCGCGAATTATTTTCTCTGAACAATTCAAAATTGTCATCCAAAGAGTTTTCAGGTCTCTGGAATACTAGCAGACCACAACCCGGGTTTAATACAAAAGCGTGAAGCCTTCTTATACAGTTTTGATCATGTGAAATATCAATTTTTGCAAGAAGACTGACTTATTTTTCTCTGAACAATTGATAAATTTCAAATAAAGAGTTTTAATTTCTGGATAATACTAGCGAAACACTACCCGGGTTCTATAAAATAGCGCGAAGCCTTCTTATATAGTTTGATCACAAAAAATTTCATTTTTTTGCAAGAAGACCGCGACTTATTTGTCTGAACAATTCAAACTTTTCACTTGAAGACTTTTCACTCCTCTGTAATACTAGTGAACAACTACCCGGGTTCTTTGAAATAGCGCAAAGCCTTTTTAATATAGTTTGATCACAAAAAATTTCAATTTTTGCAAGAAGACCGCGACTTATTTTTCTCTGAAAATTCATAAATTTCATTTAAGGGGTTTCATTTCCCAGTAATAATTGTGAACCACTACCCGAGTTCAGTACAATTGCGTGAAGCCTTCTCATACAGTTTGATCATGTGATTATTCCATTTTTCCAAGAAGACCGCGACTTATTTTTCTCTGAACATTTCAAAATTTTCATCCTTATAGATTTCATGTCTCTGGAATACTAGTAAACAACATCCCGGGTTCAATACAATATCGTGAATCCTTCTTATACAGTTTGATCATGTGAAATTTCAATTTTTGCAGGAAGACCTCGACTTATTTTTCTCTGAACAATTCAAAAATTTCATATAAAGAGTTTTCATTTCTCGCTAATGCTACAGAACCACTACCCGGGTTCTATAAAATAGCGCGGAGCCTTCTTATATAGTTCGATCACAAGAAATTTCAATTTTTGCAAGAAGAGCGCGACTTTTTTTCTCTGAAAAATTCAAAAAATTAATATAAAAAGATTTTTCAATTCTCGGTAATAATAGTGAACCACTACCCGGGTTCAGTACATTAGCATGAAGCCTTCTTATACAGTTTGATCAAGTGAAATTTCAAATTTTTGCAGGAAGACCGCGACTTATTTTTCTCTGAACAATTCGAAATTTTCGCTTCAAGAGTTTTCATGTCTCTGGAATACTAGTAGACCACAACCCGGGTTCAATACAATATCGTGAATCCTTCCTATACAGTTTGATCATGTGAAATTTCAAGTTTTGCAAGAGGATCTTGACTGATTTTTCTCTGAACAATTCAAAAATTTCATATAAAGAATTTTTTTTACTCGGTACTACTAGTGAACCACTACCAAGGTTCTCTAAAATAGCGGAAAGCCTTCTTATATATATTGATCATGCGAAATTTCAAGTTTTGCAGGAAGACCGCGACTTATTTCTCTGAACAATTCAAACTTTTCATATAAAGGGTTTTAATTTCTCTTGATTACTAGGAGACCACAACCCGGGTTCAATACAAAAGCGCGAAGCCTTCTTATAAAGTTTGATCATGTGAAATGTCAATTTTTGCAACAAGACCCCGACTTTTTTTCTCTGAACAATTCAAAAATTTCATAAAAAGGGTCTTCCTTTCTCGGTAATACTTGTGAACCACTAACCGGGTTCAGTACTTTAGCATTAAGCCTTCATATACAGTTTGATCATGTGAAATTTCAAATTTTTGCGAGAAGACCGCGACATTTTTTTCTCTGAACAATTAGAAATTTTCATCTAAAGAGCTTTCATGTCTCTGGAATACTAGTAGACCACAACCCGGGTTCAATACAATATCGTGATCCTTCTTATACAGTTTTATCATGTGAAATTTCAATTTTTGCAAGAGGATCTCGACTGATTTTTCTCTGAACAATTCAAAAATTTCATATAAAGAATTTTCATTACTCGGTAATACTAGTGAACCACTACCCAGGTTCTCTAAAATAGCGCAAAGCCTTCTTATATATTTTGATCATGTGAAATCTCAACTTTTGCAAGAAGACCGCGACTTATTTCTCAGAACAATTCAAACTTTTCATATAAAGGGTTTTCTTTTCTCTTGATTACTAGGAGACCACAACCCGGGTTCAATACACAAGCGTGAAGCTTTCTGATACAATTTGATCAGGTGAAATGTCAATTTTTGCAACGAGACCGCGACTTTTTTTCTCTGAACAATTCAAAAATTTCATTAAAAGTGTTTTTATTTTTCGGTAATAAGAGTGAACCACTACCCGGGTTCAGTACATTAGCGTGAAACCTTCTTATACAGTTTGATCTTGTGAAATTTCAACTTTTGCAAGAAGACCGAGACTTATTTCTCTGAACAATTCAAACTTTTCATATAAAGGGTTTTCAGTTCTCTTGATTACTAGGAGACCACAACCCGGGTTCAATACAAAAGCGCGAAGCCTTCTTATACAGTTTGATCTTGTGAAAGGTCAATTTTTGCAACAAGACCGCGACTTATTTTCTCTGAACAGTGCAAAAATTTCATATAAAGAATTTTCAATTCTCGGTAATAATAGTGAACCACTACCCGGATTCAGTACATTAGCGTGAAGCCTTCCTATACAGTTGGATCATGTGAAATTTCAACTTTCGCAAGAAGACTGCGACTTATTTCTCTGAACAATTCAAACTTTTCATATAAAGGGTTTTCATTTCTCTTGATTACTAGGAGACCACAACCCAGGTTCAATACAAAAGCGTGAAGCCTTCCTATACAGTTTGATCATGTGAAATTTCAATTTTTGCAAGAAGACCGCGACTTATTTCTCTGAACAATTCAAACTTTTCATATGAAGGGTTTTCATTTCTCTTGATTACTAGGAGACCACAACCCGGGTTCAATACAATAGCGTGAAGCCTTCTGATACAATTTGATCAGGTGAAATGTCAATTTTTGCAACGAGACCGCGACTTTTTTTTCTCTGAACAATTCAAAAATTTCAATAAAAGTGTTTTCATTTTTCGGTAATAAGAGTGAACCACTACCTGGGTTCAGTACTTTAGCGTGAAGCCTTCGTATACAGTTTGATCATGTGAAATGTCAATTTTTGCAACAAGACCGCGACTTATTTTCTCTGAACAACTCAAAAGTTTCATATAAGGGGTTTTCATTTCTCTTGATTACTAGGAGACCACAACCCGGGTTCAATACAAAAGCGCAAAGCTTTCTTATACAGTTTGATCTTGTGAAAGGTCAATTTTTGCAAGAGGATCTCGATTGATTTTTCTCTGAACAATTCAAAAATTTCATATAAAGAATTTTTAATTCTCGGTAATAATAGTGAACCACTACCCGGGTTCAGTACATTAGCGTGAAGCCTTCCTATACAGTTTGATCATGTGAAATTTCAACTTTCGCAAGAAGACTGCGACTTATTTCTCTGAACAATTCAAACTTTTCATATAAAGGGTTTTCATTTCTCTTGATTACTAGGAGACCACAACCCGGGTTCAATACAATAGCGTGAAGCCTTCTTTTACAGTTTGATCTTGTGAAAGGTCAATTTTTGCAAGAGGATCTCGATTGATTTTTCTCTGAACAATTCAAAAATTTCATATAAAGAATTTTCTCTACTCGGTAATACTAGTGAACCACTACCCGGGTTCAGTACATTAGCGTGAAGCCTTCCTATACAGTTTGATCATGTGAACTTTCAACTTTCGCAAGAAGACTGCGACTTATTTCTCTGAACAATTCAAACTTTTCATATAAAGGGTTTTCATTTCTCTTGATTACTAGGAGACCACAACCCGGGTTCAAAACAAAAGCGTAAAGCCTTCCTATACAGTTTGATCATGTGACATTTCAACTTTTGCAAGAAGACCGGGACTTATTTTTTCTGAACAATTCAAACTTTTCATATGAAGGGTTTTCTTTTCTCTTGATTACTAGAAGACCACAACCCGGGTTCATTACAATAACGTGATCCTTCTTATACAGTTTTATCATGTGAAATTTCAATTTTTGCAAGAGGATCTCGACTGATTTTTCTCTGAACAATTCAAAAATTTCATTTAAGAATTTTCATTACTCGGTAATACTAGTGAACCAATACCCAGGTTCTCTAAAATAGCGCACAGCCTTCTTATATATTTTGATCATGTGAAATTTCAAGTTTTGCAAGAAGACCGCGACCTATTTCTCTGAACAATTCAAACTTTTCATATAAAGGGTTTTCATTTCTCTTGATTACTAGGAGACCACAACCCGGGTTCAATACAAAAGCGTGAAGCCTTCGTATACAGTTTGATCATGTGAAATTTCAATTTTTGCAACAAGACCGCGACTTATTTTCTCTGAACAACTCAAAAATTTCATATGAAGAATTTTCAATTCTCGGTAATAATAGTGAACCACTAACCGGGTTCAAACTGAAGCCTTCCTATACAGTTTGATCATGTGAAATTTCAACTTTTGCGAGAAGACCGCGACTTATTTCTCTGAACAATTCAAACTTTTCATATGAAGGGTTTTCATTTCTCTTGATTACTAGGAGACCACAACCCGGGTTCAATACAATAGCCTGAAGCCTTCTGATACAAATTGATCAGGTGAAATGTCAATTTTTGCAACGAGACCGCGACTTTTTTTTCTCTGAACAATTCAAAAATTTCAATAAAAGTGTTTTCATTATTCGGTAATAAGAGTGAACCACTACCCGGGTTCAGTACATTAGCGTGAAGCCTTCGTTTACAGTTTGATCATGTGAAATGTCAATTTTTGCAACAAGACCGCGACTTATTTTCTCTGAACAACTCAAAAATTTCATATAAAGGGCTTTCATTTCTCTTGATTACTAGGAGACCACAACCCGGGTTCAATACAAAAGCGCGAAGCCTTCTTATACAGTTTGATCTTGTGAAAGGTCAATTTTTGCAACAAGACCGCGACTTATTTTCTCTGAACAATTCAAAAATTTCATATAAAGAATTTTTAATTCTCGGTAATAATAGTAAACCACTACTCGGGTTCAGTGCATTAGCGTGAAGCCTTCCTATACAGTTTGATCATTTGAAATTTCAACTTTCGCAAGAAGACTGCGACTTATTTCTCTGAACAATTCAAACTTTTCATATAAAGGGTTTTCATTTCTCTTGATTACTAGGAGACCACAACCCGGGTTCAATACAATAGCGTGAAGCCTTCTTTTACAGTTTGATCTTGTGAAAGGTCAATTTTTGCAAGAGGATCTCGATTGATTTTTCTCTGAACAATTCAAAAATTTCATATAAAGAATTTTCTTTACTCGGTAATACTAGTGAGCCACTACCCGGGTTCAGTACATTAGCGTGAAGCCTTCCTATACAGTTTGATCATGTGAATTTTCAACTTTCGCAAGAAGAGTGCGACTTATTTCTCTGAACAATTCAAACTTTTCATATAAAGGGTTTTCATTTTTTTGATTACTAGGAGACCACAACCCGGGTTCAATACAAAAGCGTGAAGCCTTCCTATACAGTTTGATCATGTGAAATTTCAACTTTTGCAAGAAGACCGCGACTTATTTCTCTGAACAATTCAAACTTTTCATATGAAGGGTTTTCTTTTCTCTTGATTACTAGGAGACCACAACCCGGGTTCATTACAATAACGTGATCCTTCTTATACAGTTTTATCATTTGAAATTTCAATTTTTGCAAGAGGATCTCGACTGATTTTTCTCTGAACAATTCAAAAATTTCATATAAAGAATTTTCATTACTCGGTAATACTAGTGAACCAATACCCAGGTTCTCTAAAATAGCGCAAAGCCTTCTTATATATTTTGATCATGTGAAATTTCAAGTTTTGCAAATAGACCGCGGCTTATTTCTCTGAACATTTCAAACTTTTCATATAAAGGGTTTTCATTTCTCTTGATTACTAGGAGACCACAACCTGGGTTCAATACAGAAGCGTGAAGCCTTCCTATACAGTTTGATCATGTGAAATTTCAATTTTTGCAACAAGACCGCGACTTATTTCCTCTGAACAACTCAAAAATTTCATATAAAGAATTTTCAATTCTCGGTAATAATAGTGAACCACTACCCGGGTTCAGTACATTAGCGTGAAGCCTTCCTATACAGTTTGATCATGTGAAATTTCAATTTTTGCAACAAGACCGCGACTTATTTTCTCTGAACAACTCAAAAATTTCATATAAAGAATTTTCAATTCTCGGTAATAATAGTGAACCACTACCCGGGTTCAGTACATTAGCGTGAAGCCTTCTTATACAGTTTGATCTTGTGAAATTTTAACTTTTGCAAGAAGACCAAGATTTATTTCTCTGAACAATTCAAACTTTTCATATAAGGGTTTTCATTTCTCTCAATTACTAGGAGACCACAACCCGGGTTCAATACAAAAGGGCGAAGCCTTCTTATACAGTTTGATCTTGTGAAAGGTCAATTTTTGCAAAAATACCGCGACTTATTTTCTCTGAACAATTCAAAAATTTCATCAAAAATGTTTTCATTTTTCGGTAATAAGAGTGAACCACTACCCGGGTTCAGTACATTAGCGTGAAGCCTTCTTATACAGTTTGATCTTGTGCAATTTCAACTTTTGCAAGAAGACCAAGACTTATTTCTCTGAACAATTCAAATTTTTCATATAAAGGGTTTTCATTTCTCTTGATCACTAGGAGACGACAACCCGGGTTCAATACAAAAGCGCGAAGCCTTCTTATACAGTTTGATCTTGTGAAAGGTCAATTTTTGCAACAAGACCGCGACTTATTTTCTCTTAACAACTCAAAAATTTCATATAGAGAATTTTCAATTCTCGGGAATAATAGTGAACCACTACCCGGATTCAGTACATTAGCGTGAAGCCTTCTTATACAGTTTGATCTTGTGAAATTTCAACTTTTGCAAGAAGACCAAGACTTATTTCTCTGAACAATTCAAATTTTTCATATAAAGGGTTTTCATTTCTCTTGATCACTAGGAGACGACAACCCGGGTTCAATACAAAAGCGCGAAGCCTTCTTATACAGTTTGATCTTGTGAAATGTCAATTTTTGCAACAAGACCGTGACTTATTTTCTCTTAACAACTCAAAAATTTCATGTAGAGAATTTTCAATTCTCGGGAATAATAGTGAACCACTACCCGGATTCAGTACATTAGCGTGAAGCCTTCTTATACAGTTTGATCTTGTGAAATTTCAACTTTTGCAAGAAGACCAAGACTTATTTCTCTGAACAATTCAAATTTTTCATATAAAGGGTTTTCATTTCTCTTGATCACTAGGAGACGACAACCCGGGTTCAATACAAAAGCGCGAAGCCTTCTTATACAGTTTGATCTTGTGAAAGGTCAATTTTTGCAACAAGACCGCGACTTATTTTCTCTGAACAATTCAAAAATTTCATATAAAGAGTTTTCAATTCTCGGTAATAATAGTGAACCACTACCCGGGTTCAGTACATTAGCGTGAAGCCTTCCTATACAGTTTGATCATGTGAAATTTCATTTTTTGCGAGAAGACTTCGATTTATTTTTCACTGAACAGTTCAACAATTTCATATAAAGAGTTTTCATTTCTCTGTAATACTAGAGAAACACTACCCGAGTTCAATAAAATAGCGCGAAGCCTTCTTATATAGTTTGATCACAAGAAATTTCAATTTTTGTTTGAAGACCGCGACTTAATTGTCTGAACAATTCAAACTTTTCATATAAAGGGTTTTTATTTCTCTTGAATACTAGTGGACAACAACGCGAGCTCAATACAAAAACGCGAAGCCTTCTTATACCGTTTGATCATGTGAAACTTCAACTTTTGCGCTAAGACTGCGAAATATTTTTCTCTGAACATTAATTCAGTTTATTACTGTTTGACTCTCTTTTATAAAAAAAATATGAGGTCGTTCTAGCAGTCAGCCTTAGATAAAGAAACAAGTAAATTCTGAAATTCTGAATTGTTTGGTTATGTTGTGTAAATTGGAAAAAACCAGCCTTTGTTCCCCTCCAATCGACGCTGGGCATAAAAGTCTCGGCGAACGAATGCAAAAGTCTGCACCCCTGTTGTATTCACATTTGAGAGAATCGCAATATATGGCAATTTTAAGAGCCCATCTTGTTTCGCTGTCAACTGGATTGCAACATATGTCGTATTCCCACCCAGTGATTCCATAGTTAACCTCAAGCTCAGCCCAGAATGCATCAGTTTTTATTTCTCCGTCAATTAAAACGCCGTTTGTCTGTTTAGGACATCCGTACCATTTTGCCAGTTCATTCTCACAAGAGGTATAATTATTTTGCTCTTCTTCTTGAATCCATAGGTCACAATTTTTTGAGTAATCCTCGTTCGCATACAAATTTACTGCGAGCGAGAGGCAACGTCCTAAATTTCACGTTTGATTAAGTTCAAAATTGTCAATTTTTATTTTGAAGTTTTTCTCTTGTTATCGCCGTCCCATAAACTTCTTTACTTTAACTTAATATGGAGTTTTTCCGAAGATAAAATCTTATATTTTAAAAGCATAAGAGTTAGGTTAGATAAATACTTGATAAAAATCTAATTACAAATCACCCATCATTTTTAACCCTATTTCAAATATAAAAATGAACCCCAGGCTGCCAGTATGGGATTGCAGATCGAAAGCTAAGACCTAATTAGATTTTAGAATAAAAAATTATATAAGATCTCACAGAAAGTTTCAAAATCATATAAATTGTTTTCATCCCTTGCAATGTTTTTATGAGAACTAACACAACTGACAAGACAAATAAACGATTGTATAAAAGAGTTTTTTCAAGATCTTGTATTTTCTTATAGAAGAACTCAGCATTATTGAAGACCTAAAGTTCCATTGAGCGGGGTCTCAACAAACAAATTATTTAATTAAGAAAATGCTGAAAGCAACAGTTGGCCCAGATTCGAAAACTTTTGGAATAACTGTCGGTAACGACGTTATTATCCAAAGCTGTCTAATTTCGTCTATTCAATCAAAAACATGAATCAACGGAATACTCGTTTTTATTTTTTTGGGACTTCGGTTTTGTTTTCAGTAGCAAAACCTTTAGAACTGGATTTGCCTTAATTGACTGTAAAACAAAAACCTTCATTTTTCACGAAGGGAATATATTTTACGATAAAAACCTTATCTGATCATATGCGCACAATGCTCTAGATTTAGTTTGATCAGAGTTTAATTGGGTCTGAAAAGTCTCTGCATAGTCTGATTATGATCTGGGCAATGGTCTGAATTTGACTCCTCTGGACTATGGTCTGTAGAAAGTCTGATCAGAACTTGTTCGGTCTGGAAAGTCTAGAGATCCTCTCAGTCTGGAAAAAGTTCTCAGAGGTAACTTTGGTCTGGAAATTCTAACCAGAGGAAAAGTTAGGCCTTGTTCTTAACCTGGGCCTGGATTTTTCTGGAATGATTAATAAGTGTATCGATGAGTATCTTATTATCTTAAAATTTGTGATAAGGAAAAATTTGTCATACCACGAACATTCTATTGAGAGGTTTTGAACCAGCAATGGACATTGAAAGAGAGTAAACAGTGAAACTGAATCGTGAGAAAAATTCTAACTAGACCAGAATTTTAACAGTTTTCTCGCATCGGGTAGCAGAGTTCAACTTTTAAAAAATATATGTCATTGAAAAGTATCTTCCAATTAAAGTCTTAAAAAAATAGAAATTCTGATAGCATATCGTACACATCTTTACAATCAAAATTCAGTGTGATTAACAGCCATTGGAATTTGTATAGAGTATTCACTGTCGATACTAATGATCCCGTGGAAATTGGGGTCAGATCCCTGTTACTCGAATCCACGAAACTCAAGTTTAATCGACGTTTGATTTCTTGGTCATTGGCAGCGTTATGGCGTCCCTAGTGATGAGCGGATTCAAATCTTGCAAAAATCTTGCAAGAGGATTCAAAACTTGCAAGATTCTTGCAAGAATCTTGCAAGATATCAATCAAGGCCAAAAAATAAATCTGGGTACAAGTGTTTTAGGAAACATCTTTGAGGCAAGTTTTTGTTTACTGAACAAGTTACGAAGCCTAAGTCAATGAAAAAAAATTAGCCAGGATTCAAAATCTTGCAAGAATCTTGCAAGAATCTTGCAAGAATCTTGCAAGATTGTGAATTCTGGAAAAAAATTTTATGTGTTTTTGATAGCTAAAACTAACTGAAAACCAAATATGATGACTGATGTCAGAATTCTTGATCAGCAAAACTGAAAATAAATGACTTTTTTCGTCAACGCCTTTTGAATGTGAAATCTTGCAAGAATCTTGCAAGATTCTTGAAAGATTTTGAATTCAAAAACAGCTTTCCGACAAATAAATAGAAACAACTCGAGGCAATCAAATCCGTCTTTTTAAAGTACAATTTACCTAATAAAAAAGAAAAATATTTCAATCTTTTTCTCATCTTTCATTAAAACAAATTATTTTTAGAGAAACAAACAGTTGGGAGCTTTGTTGCTGATCCTGTCCGTAATTTAGCATGTTTTTGTTGTCATAAAAAAATTCCGATTAATTTGAAGTCTAATTCTAAATCAGTACTCCTATAGCTTATTTCAGTAACTCCGCCACTGCCGGTCCCCAGCCCGGAATGAAAAAGGAGGAGGGATGAACCACAAAAATTATACAAGAAAATCTCGAAAAAGTCAGGTTTTAACTTGACTTCAGAAGATTTTCCGACATTTGATTAACTATTTCAGCTCAACCAACAGTAAAAAAGCAGCCAGGTAACCAGGACCAAAAAAGGTAAATGTAAATTCAAAATCTTGCAAGATTCTTGCAAGATGGATTCAAAATCTTGCAAGATTCTTCCAAGATGGATTTAAAATCTTGCAAGAATCTTGCTAGATGGATTCAATTCTTGCAAGAATCTTGCAAGCAAAATGGAAGAACTATCAATTTCCCTTGCAAGATTTCTTGCAAGATTCTTGCAAGATTTTGAATTCAAAAACAACTTTCCGACAAATAAATAGAAACAACTCGAGGCAATCAAATCCGTCTTTTCAAAGTTCAATTTACCTAATAAAAAAGAAAAATATTTCAATCTTTTTTTCATCTTTCATTAAAACAAAATATTTTCAGAGAAACAAACAGTTGGGAGCTTTGTTACTGATCCTGTCCGTAATTTAGCATGTTTTTGTTGTCGTAAAAAAATTCCGATTTATTTGAAGTCTAAGTCTAAATCAGTACTCCTATAGATTATTTCAGTAACTCCGCCACTGCCGGTCCCCAGCCCGGAATGAAAAAGGAGGAGGGATGAACCAAAAAATTTATACTGGAAAATCTCGAAAAAGTCAGGTTTTAACTTGACTTCAGAAGATTTTCCGACATTTGATTAACTATTTCAGCTCAACCAACCGTAAAAAAGCAGCCAGGTAACTAGGACAAAAAGGTATATGTAAATTCAAAATCTTGCAAGATTCTTGCAAGATGGATTCAAAATCTTGCAAGATTCTTGCAAGATGGATTTAAAATCTTGCAAGAATCTTGCAAGATGGATTCAATTCTTGCAAGAATCTTGCAAGCAAAATGGAAGAACTATGCAATCCCTTGCAAGATTTCTTGCAAGATTCTTGCAAGATTTTAAATTTATCGATCACCAGGGGTTATGTTTGAGGCGAAAATTCCTGGAGTTCATCAAACAAAAAATTAGTCCGATACAAATTAGTTCGTAGACTCTTTTTTATTTAAATGTATCTGATTTAGATAGTTCAATTTTTGAAACTGGACCCTGTGAAGGCTTATCACTTTTCAGTGGAGCACGGTCAAAGGCCTGCAAGTGAACTAATAAAACTCTGAGTGAGAAAAAATCAGGTCTCTGATATCAGTTTGTATAACGTTCGGCTTATGTGAAGGCATAATCTCTGCCACCAGGCATAATTATAACTCGAAAACCAATATTCAACCGTCAAACAAACTGTACCAACCAGCAAGTCAATTCGCGCGCTCTCAGAGGGAATTTAACTCTGGACTTTCCTCAAAATGTGAAGATGATAACAATTGTCTCCAATTTTAGTAACATTTAGTGCCGTACTGAACCTATATGAATATTTTTGCCGAGATGAAATATAAATATTTGAAAAGTATGTTGTCTGAAATAGTGGGTTAGCTGATGTTGCTCGATTTTGCCGTTTCCTGGTATCTCTATAAAATATAGAAAAGGACCCTTGTAAGTTAGGACTCGAAATTTTTCCGGCTTGATCCAATTTTGCCTCATCACTCGAGAGCATTTTTAAAAAACCAAAAACCTTTGACATTGGTTCTGACTACGAGTTCTACAATTCCTACTCGAGGGAATTGCCCCAAAGAAAAAAATGAAGAAAGTCATGTTTTCACGGTATCAAAGGACTATTTTAATAATTACGAACACCCGGGTCGACTATCAAATTAATTTTTTTTTATTTTTGTTCTATCTCATATATGATCGTTAGTAAACTGTTTAATTTTGACTTCCATTGAAGTTGAAAAATTTCCTGAATTCAAACAAGGTCATATATGACACATAAAACATTGACTGGTGCAGCAAATTCTCCTATAATGTAGTAAGAGAACTTGTTAAAAAACAATATCGCATTTGCAATCCACATTTGGTTCCTTGTGTGTGCTAAGCGAATGATTTTGCAGTTTGAACATTTTTAAAAATTGAATTAGATGTTGTTTGTAAAAATTGTTCTTGATTATTTCTTATAAATGAGCATTTTTATTTAAAACGGGCTTCAGATTAAATCAAAAAATTTAGCTATCTATTTGTACTTACTCTTTTTTTAGTTCCCAACTTAGCAAATGATATTGTGCGTTCTCTTGGCGGATTAGAAAGTGATACAGGGGAGTTGCATATGTGATGCCCTACCGAATAAAAACAACAGAAAACATATATCTTTAAATATTTTTGAAAAACCGATGTATGAATCTTGGATTTTGCATTAGGGCAAAAAATGATTTCTTGGTAATCACACAAAGATCGTATATGATTTCTTTGATTTCATGCAAAGATTGTACTAAGAAATCAACTATGGGCAGTACGAATTCATATATGATCTTTGTATAAAATCAAATAAAGTTCAACCCGGGCATGGATTGATCATAATGGACCTTAAAACTAGCCTAACCAACAAAGATTAAAGAACTGTTTTCCAAATTTTGCTATATTGAATGAGATCAATCAAGCCGCCGAAACCCGAAAAAGAACTCCATTAAAGTTCTGTTTTATGGAAACGAGTAAACAAACTTTGGTAGAGACAAAATTTAAAGTTTATATTGTTTCTGCGAACAGAATAGTTGGCTATGGCAAAACTGCTTTTTGTGTTCCTCACCCACTATTATTAAACAGAGGAACATTCCTTCTATTTAGATTAAGCAACCGTGAGTAGTAGTAGCCAAGCAAGCCAGGGTTGTTAATAAAAGGACGTCCCTACGTATAATGAGTAGCCATACCAAATTTTCCCAATTTTTCAGAGAAATGCCTTTGAAACAAAGCGAGAACAATAGAGATGTCGTTTTATCTTAATTATTCCAAGAAAAATGCGTCCATTTGTGATAATCGGGTTTCTGTTCTAATGCATTTGTTTTGTTCTATCTAATTTTATGTACATCATGAAATCTAACTGGAAAACTTTCACACTAAACCTTTTTCTCATACAGTTCATTCGCGCTTAATTTTCTCAATTTCAGTTGTCATTTGTTCAATTATTTAAAAAAATGTTTTTTTTTCTTAGTATTCATTGAAAATTAGTCAGTTTTTTGTACAAGTTTACGTAAAGTTTTCATCAATAGTTGCCAAAAAAGGCAATTCTCGCCAAACTTATCCATTTATTACCAAAAAACCCATTTCCTGACAAATAATACCAATGTTTTTTCCAAAAGTTACCAAATTATTGCTAGAAACACCCACTTCTGCCCAAAGTACCAAGTTTTTTGCCAAAGAAAAACAAATTATTGCCAGAAAAACCCAATTTTTTCTAACAACTCCAACTCATGCAAAAAAAAACCAAAATTCTGTAAAAACTACCCAATTGTTTCCGAAAAATAACCTTAAAAAAAAATTTTTAAATATCCAAGAAAAACATAATTCTTAACCAAGAATATACATTTCATTCCAGAGAAACAATATGCACCAGAAAAAAAGGATCATTTTTTTCCAAAGATACTATATCCATCCCTTTTGCCAAAACATTTACAAAATTTGTTAATAAAAACAACACTGACCAAAAAAGATCACAATTCTGCTGAAAATACCCACTTTCCTGCCAAAAAAATTGCCAAATATAACCCTTTCACGCCAGAGAGACCCCTTTCTCGCAAACCAGATAACCAACTTTCGAGAAAAATTGCGCAGAATTTGACAGAAAGTTTTGCCAGGGGTGTGGCTAAAAGGACGTGCTTATGTTAAATGATAAGCTATAGCCTCTTTTTGATTTTTTTAAAAAGTACCTAGAAAACACAGAGAAAGCAATAGAGCTGTCAACTTATCTTAATTAGTGGAAAAAAATGCGTCCATTTGGTATCATCGGGTTTCTGTTCTGATGCATTTGGTTTTGTTCTACCTAATTTTGTCTACTCCGTAAAATCTTACTGGAAAACTTATACACTAAATCTTTTTCTCATACAAATCATTCGCGCTTAATATTCTCAACTTGAACTGTCAATCGTTCAATTACGTTGAGATATTGATTTTTTTTATTAATTTCAATGAAATTCGGTCAGTTTTCACTATAATTCATCTGATTTTGTACAAATTTGCGTAGTAATTTTTAATTTTACCAGTTTTTGCCAAAAAAAGAGCATTGCTTGCCAAAAATATCAATTTGATGCCAAAAACCCAAAACCTGAGAAGCCGTACTGTTTTCTTGCAAAAATTACGAAATTATTGCTAGAATTTGACAGTTTTGGCCCAAAGTACCCAATTTTTTGCTAAAAAAAAACCCAATGTAATGCCAGAAAAAACCAACACTTGCTCAATATCAACCAGCTCCAGGAAAAAATTCAATGATGAAGATAGCTTATTGTTGACAAAAATTTTGTTCTTAAAAAAACAGCTCTTGCCCAAGAACATCTCTCCAACAATAGCCAATTCTTTCAAAATTACAAAAAAAACTCCAGAAAAGAAACAATTCATTTCAAAGATATCATATGTAGCTAAAGGTGACCAGTTCTTGCCGCGAATAAAAGCGCTGACCAAATAATAATCCCATTCTTCTTAAAATACACAATTTTTGGCAGGAAAAAATATAAATCCTTGCAAAATAAAACCAGTGTTTACCAGAGAGACCTAATTTTCGCTAAAAAGATAAGCAACTCTTGCATATATTGCACAAAATTTCGCTGGGGTGAGTCTAAAAGAACGTACCCGTGTACAATGATTAGCTATGACCTATTTTCTTGAGTTCTTCAAGAAATAGCTCAAAAACAGAGCCAGAACAATAGAGCTGACAACTAATTTTTTCGAGGGAAAATGCGTGCATTTGTGATATTCGGTTGGTGTTTAATTCATGTGTTTTGTACTGCCCATATTTATCTACTTCATCAAATCTAACTAAAACGATCACACCAAAGCTTTTTCTCTTGCAAATCATTCAAGCTTGTTTTTCACAATTTCACCTGTCATTTGTTTATTTATGAATAAATACTGCTTCTCTTCTTTTCTTATTGAAAATATGTCAGCTTTCACTAAAGTTTAATCGATTTTGTACAGATTTACGTATAATTTTCCAATATCTCCAATTCTAGTCAAAACATCCCTTACTTGTCAAAATTTACAAAACAACTGCTAGAAATACACAATTCTGGACAAAAATAACCAATTTTTGCCCAAAATTAGCAAATTATGCTATAATTACACAATACTTGCCAAAAAAAACCAATTCCTGCAAAAATAGCAAAGTTTTGTCAAAGAGACCAATTTTTTGCCAAAATAACCCACTTTGTGCTAACAAAACCCAATTTTGCTCAAAATTATCCAATTCTCTCCAAAAAATACTCAATTCTTCTCAAAAATACTCAATAATTGTCAAAATTAACTTTTTCCTAAGATAATATATCTTGCTAAAGTGTGCCGAAAAAACAAGCGCTGTTCAAAATAAATCCAAACTGTGCTAAAATGCACACATCCTGCCAGAACAAAAACAATTACTGCCTAAAAAAGACCAATTCATACTAGAGAGAGACAATTTTTGCAAAGAAAAGATAACTAAATGTTGCTGAAAACTGAACAATTTTTGCGAGAAGAACCAATTTTACATGAGAGACCCAATTCCGCATAAAAAATGTTAAAAGTACCCTTATGAGTACCCTGATTTTCCTTAAAAATTTTTCAACTGCAGCAAAAAAAGCATTTCTCTCAAAAAACACAATTTTTGCAAAAATAAAGACAATCTTTACCAGGAGCTGACAATTGCATCAAAAACTGCTGAATTCTTGACGAAAAATGGCCACTTCATGCCAATAAGTTTTCAGCTACTTTTAAAAATTACGAGAGTCCTGTACCTGGCAATAAAACATTTACAGATTTCTACATTACCAAGCAAGAAAACTTACTAGTCTCAGATAGGATAGAACTAAGCAGATTAGTCTATTTGCAATTCTTTGATTATCAATTTTCCTGCCGACAAATATTTGAAAATCAAATAAGATTTTATGAGGACAAAAGGAACCAAAATTACTCTAGAGTATGTCTGACGTGTATGGCAATTTGCAGGAGCAGAAGCCTGCTCAGAAGTTTGAGGATGGGAAAATTTAGAAATTCAAACAGACTACTATGGCATGCATAGAAAAAGATATAGCACTTGGCACAAAGTTTTGATAACAAAACACGTGACGAAACACGTGGCAAAACTACGTTTTGCGTTGTGCTCCAGGAACTTCACATGATCCAAAATTTATAGTTAAAAAGCTTGATAGAGCATCGATTTTTAAAAATACTTGCTTAAGACTGCCGGAACCTTTCTTCAACCAATAACTGACGGAGATGAGGATCAAAAGGTCATGTTAATTCTAATGAGGCAAGTGAAAAAATGTGTGCAAAAATTCTGTGGAGTCTGAGCGACCGGCGTATATTACCAGAAAAAAAAACAGAATTAAGTTCCTGCTGGCAGTAAGAAAAAACTTTTTTGTAATCAAAAGACGATTGAGAGAAGGGCTTCTTCTGAAAATGATGCTGAGAGTGTGGGAGGTTATAAAGTCAGAAAATTATGATAACGAAGAAAAAATTGTTTTCCTCCTTGACAAATTTTTTGCTTATAGTCTTGGTTCACTTCAGATCTAAAACTACTATTTTCCGAGATTATTTGTCGACTGTTTATTATGCTGTAGGGCGTTTTTATGCAAAAAAATTGACAATTTTTTGTAAAAAAAATTCGGAAAGTTCCTTTCTTTAATTTTTTTTTACTTTTTTGGGTTAAGACTTGTTCGTTCATTTTTTTAATATGTTTTGGTTACTAAAATACCATAATTCGTGTGCATTTTGTTTTTTATCATATTTATCAATTGAAACCTATCTTCCTCAAAAAAAAAATCATATGAAAAGCATATGTGAAAAACAGCGTCCTCGTAAAATCACTTCTGATACTTCAAAACGGAAATGACCAATTTCACTGTGTTCTTTTGATCGAATAAGCAATTTTTGCAAATTGTTTTCATGATATAGTCACTTTCGAAAAAGAATTCTTTATTTTTGTCTCTTTTTAAAAAATTGCTTTAAAAAATTCGTTAATTGAAAACATCTTGATCAAAATGATCAGCTAAGGGTTAAATTTCTGTTGAAAAAAATTTTTTTGCAACAGATTTAAACAAAATTTTGTTTTCTTATCATGTAGTTTTAACTAAAACATGCTTTTTTTTAAAAATTTTTAATGAAAATTTAAGTGATTACAAAAGATTGTCATCAGTTTTTTTTTGAAAAAAAAGTTTTAAAAACTGCAATCTAATAGAACATCGCTAAATTATTCAATTTTTTGATTAAATTTTAAAGAGAGTGCTGATATATAAAGAAAAACCTTTAAAAAGTAATTTTTTAAGGTTATTTTTGATAAGAAAGGCATTCTTTGCAAAAGTTGTATACCCAACAATTAAATTATGTTTTGTTAAAATTATTATTTGTTTGAAAAGCACTCTCAGCAAAACGTTTTTTTTTAAAAAAAAACCGATACTTAAAAACCTTTTTTTTTAATCTTTTTGCAAAGTTGTTTATGACAAAGGCACTTTTTGAAAAGAACTTGCGTTTTTTGAAAAGCACTGGCGCTTTTTGAAAAGAAAAAAAAATCAAGTTTTATTAAAAAAAATAATAAAAAATTTTTCTTTTTGTTATGGATCTCTACTTAAAAAAATTGTTGCAATTGAATTTGCCAAAGGCATTTTCTGCAATTTTTTCAAACAAATTACTTCTCTCCGAAAAAAATTACTTCCTCCAAAATAGTGTTTTCTAATGTCATTTTTTATCTAAAAAAGCGTTTTAAAATGTTTATTTTTGATTTTAATCTTCTTTTTAAAAATTCTTAATTGGCTAGCCTTATATCATAGGACAGAATTTAGTTTTATTTAAAAATTTTGTCAAATAATTTTGACAAATAATTTTTTTGACTCACACTCTTATGAGTACCCTGATTTTCCTTAAAAATTTTTCAACTGCAGCAAAAAAAAACAATTCTCTCAAAAAACACAATTTTTTGCTAAAATAAAGACAATCTTTACCAGGAGCTGACAATTGCATCAAAAACGGCTGAATTCTTGACGAGAAATGGCCACTTCTTGCCAATAAGCTTTCAGCTACTGTTAAAAATTACGAGAGTCTCTGTACCTGGCAATAAAATATTTACAGAGTTCTACATTAACAAGCAAGAAAAAAACTTACTAGTCTAAGACAGGATGGAACTAAGCAGATAAGTCTATTTGCAACTCTTTGATTATCAATTTTCCTGCCGACAAATATTTGAAAATCAACTAAGATTTTATGAGGACAAAAGGAACCAATTGTACTCTAGGGTATATCTGACGTGTATGGCAAATTGCAGGAGCAGAAGCCTGCTCAGAAGTTTGAGGATGGGAAAAATTAGAAAATCAAAGAGACTACTTTTGCAACTATAGAAGAACATATAGCACTCGGTCCAAAGTTTTGATAACAAAACACGTGACAAGTTAGTCTACGTTTTGCGTTGCGCTCCAGGAACTTCACATGATCCAAAATTTGTAGTTCAAAAGCTTGATAGAGCATCGAATTTTAAAAATACTTGCTTAAGACTGCCGGAACCAATCTTCATTCAATAATTGACGGACATGAGGATCAAAAGGTCATATTAATTCTAATGAGGCAAGTGAGAAAATGTGTGCAAAAATTCTGTGAAGTCTGAGCGATCGGCGTATGTTACCAGAAATATACAGGAATTAAGCTCCTACTGGCAGTAACAACAACTTTTTGTAATCAAAAGACGATTGAGAGAATTGCTTCTTCTGAAAATGATGGTGAGAGTGTGGGAGGTTGTAAAGTCAGAAAATTATGATATCGAAGAAAAAAATGCTTTCCTCCTTGACAAATTTTTTACTTAAAGTCTTGGTTTACTTCAAAATCTAAAACAACTATTTTCCGAGATGATTTATCGACTGTTTAATATGCTGTAGGGCGTTTTTATGCCAAAAAATTTACAATTTTTTTATAAAAATATTTGGAAAGTTCCTTTTTTTTTTACTTTTTCGGTTTAAGACTTGTTCGTTGATTTTTTTAATATATTTTGATTACTAAAATACCATATTTCGTGTGCATATTGTTTTTTATCATATTTATCAATTGAAACCTATCTTCCTCAAAAAAAACATATGAAAAGCATATGTGAAAAACAGCGTCGTCGTAAATTCACTTCTGATACTTCCAAACGGAAATGACCAACTTCACTGTGTTCTTTTGATCAAATAAGCAATTTTTGCAAATTGTTTTCATGATATAGTCACTTCGAAAATGAATTCTTTATTTTTATCTCTTTTTAAAAAATTGCTTTTAAAAATTCGTTTATTGAAAACAACTTGATTAAAATGCTCAGCTAAGGATTAAATTTCTGTTGAAAAACTTTTTTGCAACAGATTTAAACATAATTTTGTTTTCTTATCATGTAGTTTTAACTAAAACATGCTTTTTATTAAAAATTTTAATGAAAATTTCATTGATTATAAAAGATGGTCATCAGTTTCTTTTTGAAAAAAAAGTTTTAAAAACTGCAATCTAATAAAACATCGCTAAATTATTCAATTATTTGATTAAATTTTAAAGAGAGTGCTGATATAAAAAGAAAAAACTTTAAAAAGTAATTTTTTAAAGTTATTTTTGATAAGAAAGGCATTCTTTGCAAAAGTTGTATACCCAAAGATTAAATTATGTTTTGTTAAAATTTTTATTTGTTTGAAAAGCACTCTCAGCAAAACGTTTTTTTTTTGAAAAAACGATATTGAAAAACATATTTTTTATCTTTTTGCAAAGTTGTTTATGACGAAGGCACTTTTTGAAAAGAACTTGCGCTTTTTGAAAAGAACTGGCGCTTTTTGAAAAGAAAAAAAACAAGTTTTATTAAAAAAATATAATAAAAAATTTTTCTTTTTGTAATGGAACTTTACTTAAAAAAATTGTTGCAATTGAATTTGCCAAAAGCATTTTCTGCAATTTTTTCAAACAAATTACTTCTCTCCGAAAAAAATTACT
Organism: Convolutriloba macropyga; assembly: GCF_964194025.1. Classification (NCBI taxonomy): domain Eukaryota; kingdom Metazoa; phylum Xenacoelomorpha; order Acoela; family Convolutidae; genus Convolutriloba; species Convolutriloba macropyga. The sequence goes on from NC_134477.1 coordinate 5,410,217, forward strand.
TCCTCCAAAATAGTGTTTTCTAATGTCATTTTTATCTAAAAAAGCGTTTTAAAATGTTCATTTTTGATTTTAATCTTCTTTTTAAAAATTCTTAGTTGGCTAGCCTTATATCATAGGACAGAATTTAGTTTTATTTAAAAATTTTGTCAAATAATTTTGACAAATGATTTTTTTGGCTCACACTCTTATGAGTACCCTGATTTTCCTTAAAAATTTTTCATCTGCAGCAAAAAAAGCAATTCTCTCAAAAAACACAATTTTTGCAAAAATAAAGACAATCTTTACCAGGAGCTGACAATTGCATCACAAACGGCTGAATTCTTGACGAAAAATGGCCACTTCTTTCCAATAAGTTTTCAGCTACTGTTAAAAATTACGAGAGTCCCTGTACCTGGCAAAAATACATTTACAGAATTCTACATTAACAAGCAAGAAAACAAAACTTACTAGTCTCAGACAGGATGGAACTAACCAGATTAGTCTATTTGCAATTCATTGATTATCAATTTTACTGCCGACAAATATTTGAAAATCAACTAAGATTTTATGAGGACAAAAGGAACTACTTTTACTCTAGGGTATGTGTGACGTGTATGGCAAATCGCAGGAGCAGAAGCCTGCTCAGAAGTTTGAGGATGGGAAAAATTAGAAATTCAAAGAGACTACTATTGCAACTATAAAAGAACATATAGCACTTGGCCCAAATTTTTGATAACAAAACACGTGACAAGGTAGTCTACGTTTTGCGTTGTGCTCCAGGAACTTCACATGATCCAAAATTTATAGTTAAAAAGCTTGATAGAGCCTCGAACTTTAAAAATACTTGCTTAAGACTGCCGGAAACAATCTTCATTCAATAATTGACGGACATGAGGATCAAAAGGTCATATTAATTCTAATGAGGTAAGTGAAAAAATGTGTGCAAAAATTCTGTGGAGTCTGAGCGACCGGCGTATGTTACCAGAAATATACAGAATTAAGCTCCTGCTGGCAGTAACAAAAAATTTTTTGTAATCAAAAGACGATTGAGAGAAGGGCTTCTTCTGAAAATGATGGTGAGAGTGTGGGAGGTTATAAAGTCAGAAAATTATGATAACGAAGAAAAAAATGTTTTCCTCCTTGACAAATTTTTTGCTTAAAGTCTTGGTTTACTTCAGATCTAAAACTACTATATTCAGAGATGATTTATCGACTGTTTAATATGTTGTAGGGCGTTTTTATGCCAAAAAAAATTGACAATTTTTTGTAAAAAAAATTCGGAAAGTTCCTTTCTTTTTTTTTTACTTTTTTGGGTTAAGACTAATGGGTTACTAAAATACCATATTTCGTGTGCATTTTGTTTTTTATTATATTTAATAATTGAAGCCTATCTTCCTCAAAAAAACATATGAAAAGCATATGTGAAAAACAGCGTCGTCTAAAAATCACTTCTGATACTTCGAAACGGAAATGACCAATCTCACTGTGTTCTTTTGATCGAATAAGCAATTTTTGCGAATTGTTTTCATGATAAAGTCACTTTCGAAAAAGAATTCTTTATTTTTATCTCTTTTAAAAAAATTGCTTTAAATAATTCGTTAATTGAAAACAACTTGATTAAAATGCTCAGCTAAGGATTAAATTTCTGTTGAAAAACTTTTTTGCAACAGATTTAAACATAATTTTGTTTTCTTATCATGTAGGTTTAACTAAAACATGCTTTTTATTAAAAGTTTTAATGAAAATTTAATTGATTACAAAGGATGGTCAGTCAGTTTCTTTTTGAAAAAAAAAAATGTTTCAAAAACTGCAATATAATACAACATCGCTAAATTTTTCAATTATTTGATAAAATTTCAAAAGAGAGTGCTGATAAATAAAGATAAATCTTTAATAAATGATTTTTTAATGTTTTTTTCGATAAGAAAGGCATTCTTTGCAAAAGTTGTATACCCAACAATTGAATTATGTTTTGTTAAAATTATTATTTGTTGGAAAAGCACTCTCAGCAGAACGTTTTTTTTTTAAAAGAAACCGATATTTAAAAACATATTTTTTTTCTTTTTGCAAAGTTGTTTATGACGAAGGCTCTTTTTAAAAGAACTTGCGCTTTTTGAAAAGAACTTGCGCTTTTTAAAAAAAAATCAAATTTTATTTAAAAAATATAATAAAAATTCTTCTTTTTGTTATGGATCTTTACTTAAAAAAAGTGTTGCAATTGAATTTGCTAAAGGCATTTTCTGCGATTTTTTTCTAACAAATTAGTTCTTTGCGAAAAGAAAATTACTTTTTCCAAAATAGTGTTTTCTAATGTCATTCTTTATCAAAAAAAGCGTCCTAAAATGTTCATTTCTGATTTTAATCTTCTTTTTAAAAATTCTTAATTGGTTAACCTTATATCATAGGACAGAATTTAGTTTTGTTTTAAGATTTTGAAAAATAATTTTTTAAAATAGGATGATTATCATTACTGTTCTTTAAAAATACTAAATTTACACAACCTGTGATAAAAGACAAGCTCTTCAGTACAACCACAGGATACCGTTTTTGAATTGTGGCCATCACTGCCTCTCCTGAATACCTACTGCGCATACTTGGGTGTTGTTTGTGACTGCAACATCGTAGGGTGCGCATAACTTATCTATTAATTTCAAAAAAAACTATGCATAAGAAAAATTGTTTTGCTGAGAAACTTATACAACAATTGATCAGAATGAAGCTTTGGATTAAACCACCTGAAAAACATTGTTGCGTGGTGATAATTACTTAGTTTACTATATGGCTAGCGTGCATCATGGATTCTTGTTTGGAAATGAAACCGGCAACAAATTTTCTTATAACACACTTCAAATAAAAGAGAAGCATACGTTTTTTATGTCAGCTTCTTTTTCAAAAACAGTTTACATAAAATTCAATCAACATTACACCATAAAACGCACCATTTTTTTCAAACGTATTGCAAAAAAAACGTTTTTTTTTAAAAATCCTAAACTTCAATTTTTTTTTTCAAAATAACGCGTTTTACAAACACCATTTTGTGAAAAGGAAAAATCAAAAAGGCTTTTTTTCTATATGGATTTTTTTGTAAAACAATTTATACTCAAAAACCATTCTGTATCAAAATACATAGGATAGTGGGCAGCCCTGTGGGAGTTATTTTAGAAAAAATATTTCTACAGAAACCTAATCCAAAAATTGAAACATTAGCCTTAAACACAAAAACATTATCGAAAAATATCGTTTTTGTTTAAAAAATCAGCAAAAAATGGATTTTTTATAAAAAGAACAAAACAAAAAACAAATTTTTCAAGAATAAATTAAGTAATTCAAAAAAGCATCCCTGGACAGAATTTTGAACTCAAAATTTAAAATGTAAAGACGCTGTAATTTGTAACGACTCTCTATTTTAACTTTTCTTTTAGAAAAACTACCTAGAAATAATGAAATTCTTGAAAATTTTAGCTTTTTTCTAATTTCATGGTTTTACTTTTTTGTAAAAACCTTTTTTGGAAGAAAAATTTTTACTGTAAAATTGTTTTTTTAAAAAATGAATCCTAATATGCTATTTTCGAGAACAATAGATATCAAAAAAACAATTTAACAAGAGTTAATACCATGTCCGCAATTAGGTATCAGTTGAAAAGCATAAAAATTCAAGTTTTCATGAGCACTAAAAAGACAATATAGAAAAAAAACAGTTATTGAACCATCTAAGAAATTACTATTTTCAGACTAGAAATGTAACAAGGAGTATAAGCAAACAAATATTCAAGTAATTTATCAACTCCTGGACTTTTCTTTCCCGCACTCTCAGTTCTTTGGCCAGCAGGAGGTCTATTGTCGATATTATTTTGTGTAGAACAAGCCGGTTCACCAGACTTGACGGAGGTTTTAGGAGATTGTTTCACATGCTCCATTAGGGGCATTTTGGGCAAGGGAATCTTCATCTCCTTCGAATACTGAATCAAGGTTGCTTCTGGCAGCCTGCAGCGAAATATATTTATCAATAGGTGCTCTATCTTTCTCGTTATTTATATCATTTAATCAAGTCACGTTTCTGGAGTTATCGCGCAAAGATGGAATAATTGTCTAGTAAACTTTCGGTTACCAAAATTCGGATCAAACACGTTTTCGTCTTCCATTCTTGCAGCGATTTTCGCTCTTCTCATTACTTATCAGGTTGCAAAACGTCATACTCATCAGAAACACACAAGACGACTTTTGATTCCTACTCGACCTCCTAAAACCCCATGTCATTTTCATACATTGGTTTATGGGAGAGTTCAAAATCACAGGAACGTGCACTGGCTTAACTGCTTAAATCCAAGTAGTCTGAGACTTGTAAGTTTGTATATTCTATCTTGTTGTTCTAAAAGTGTACGATTGTCAGTTTGTAAGGCACAGAGGTTTCTGGTGAGCTCTCGATACTAGAAATGAAGACAAAAAAATAAGAACAATTGGTCAGCCACCAAATCTGGGCGTGTTTTTTTCTCTTTTACAATCACTACATCATCAGTGAACATGTGGTAGAAGAAATGGGCCATGAGATTCTCGCTCAAAATCAGAGGTTGGATTTTCTGTTTTCAAAGCCCTTCTTTTCCAACACAGATTTTTTATATCGCTCTAAAGAAGTAATGTGCTATTTGCAGATCAGCAAGATGATTCTCACAACACTTCGTTTTTTCAGTTGCTTGTTTTCAAAATATATGAAAGCAATGACTGACATGGAACAGAAACATGGAAGAAATCCTGGACCTGATAAATTACACTTGCAGTAAAGAAACACTGAAACAATCTCAACAAAGGAATTAAGGCTAGCTATATTTTATATGCCGAAAAGAAAGAAGGAAAAGGAGAGCATTGAAAAGGGTTTTTGTTAGTGTGCTATGACAAGAATGACATCATCAAGGCGCAAGCAGTTTTTAAGAGATTTCAATCTCATGCGCTGGGCATTTTGATTAAATGTGGAAAGATATATCGTAAATACAATTGATTTTACTTTGTTCACATGATTTCATGGACACCATACATGCATGAGATTATTGTATATCCAGAGCTATCACAATAATATGACATACATGACTAAGTTTTTTTTCACAGGTGGTTCTTTGACCCCCTACAAGGATGAAAAAGTCTAATTTGGTGTAATTTTGTCGGAAAGATGACGTAATTTGAGAATGTCAACAGGAAATTAAATAAGAACAGATGATGGTGTAAAAATCGTATTATCTTTTGTATATTTTGTATAATTATTTGATAAATTTTGTAAAATTGCGCCCAAATTGGCAACATTTAAATGAAAAATTTTGTTGATTCTTAGTGTTTTTTGAATGGAACTACAAAATTTTTGAGCTGAAATTGAATGTCTCTGGCAAGATTTTTGTTTTTGAACGGCGAGATTAGAATATATTTTGCTACAATTGGGCAACGTTTGGCAAAGATTGATAATTTTGTTAGTGAAAAAGGGTTTTTTTGGACAAAATTTTGTATTTCTTGGTAGAATTAAAATATAATTTTTGTAAAGATTTAAAGTTTTTTTTTGCAAAAGTTGGGTATTTTCTGGCATAATTTGTGTAGTTTTTCCAAGAATTGTGTATTTCTTGGCAATGTCTATGTATTTTTGGGCATTCTTTAGCGAAAATTGAGTATTTCTGTCACAATTTTTTTATTTTTTGACATCAAACGGGTGTTTTCTTCTAGGATTGAGAATCCTTTGGCAAGGATTGGATTCAATTTGTTCAGAATTTGATTTTTCTTTGCGCGATCTTTTTGGCAAAAACTGTTTTTTCTTAACCAGGCTTTGTTTTTTGGGCAAAAAATGGATGTTTTCTGACAGGATTTGGGCATTTTCACTACAATGTGGTCATAGTTGGATACTTCCATTGGGAATTTGTGAAATTGGCGGCAAGAATTGGGTACTTTTTAAGAAAATTTGGGGTTTGTTTTGGAAAAAAAAATTAAGTATTCTTTTAGCTACATTTAAGTACGTCTGGTACAATTGCAATATATTTGGGAAAAGTTGGGTGTTTTCATCACCAAAAGTTTTTATTTGGGAAGAATCGGGCATTTTTGGCAATATTTGACTGTTTTTGGCTACGATTAGCATTTTTTCAGATTTGCTTATTCGTGTTTATTTTTGACATGATTCATTTTTTTGGCAAGAATTTGATTTTTTTTGACAGGAAATGCGTACTTTAGGCGCAAATCGGATATTTTTTGGTCTCCACTGTTTTTTTAGCAAATTTCTGGCAAAAATATTTTGGCAAGAAACAGGCACCGTTTGATATTTAATGTACCATTGGAAAAAACTGTTTTTTCTCTCTGGCAAAATTTAGGTTCTTTTGAAAGATTTGCCTGTTTTGGGAGAAAATTGAGTGTTTTTGTTTGCCCATAATGGTTAATTGTTTGCAAGAATTGGTACCTGGTTCAAAAATTTGATATTTTATACGCGAATTGTTCTTTTTGGTATGCATTGGGTTTTTCTGGCAATATTTCGGTATTTTGGAAAAAAATGGGTATTTTGGGCCAAAATTAGAAGTTTCTAGCAGTACTTTGTTAAGTTTTGTCAAGAAATAGGTAGAAATTGTCAAAAAGTGAGGCTTTGTCATGGAATGGTTTTTTCTGCCATATTTTGGCAAATATTAGTAAAATCAGAAAAATGTTACGTAAACTTGAACTTAAATTTGTTCAAGTTTACGTAACATTTTTCTGATTTTACTAAATTTTGCCAAAGTATTTGAATGAGTGACAGTAACTTTTTTGACAGTCATGCGCTAAAGAATTGTTTGAGAAAAAGATTTTGTGTGAAATTTCTCCAGTTAGAATTTATTAAGTAGATAAAAATAGCTATAACAAAGGAAATGCATAAGAACAAAAACTTTATTTTTCAATATATATGGACACTTTTTTGCGTCTAAAGTTGAGATAATTTGCCAATTTTTTGTCATCTAGGCATTTCCTGTAGGGTAAAAAATGGTGAAAACAGGCTAGAGCTACTCATTATACATAGGGACGTCTTTTTTGCTTCACCCCTGGCCTGCTCAGCTAGTACTGCTCACGGTTGCAGTATTCAAGTTAATGAAATGTACTTTTCAAAGACAAAGAGCAGTTCCGCTAATACCCATTACTCTCTTCGCAGAAACAATTAAAACTTTAAATTTGTTACTAGCAAAACTTTTGTTTACTCGTTTCCACAAAGTGCAACTTTTTTTGCTTTTTTTGGTTTTTGGTTGTTTTATTGATTTTGCCCAATATATCAAGAACTGATAAACAATTTTTTGATTTGTTTAGGTTAGAAGCTTGAAGGAAATCCCTACAGAACTAACAAGCAGATTCAAAATCAAACGATTTTGGTTTTGTCTCTCCAATGATATTGATTTCCGATGAAAAAATTGTAAAACTGGATCGAGCCCGAATAATGTTGCGTCCTAACTACAGAAGTCATTACTTTTGGCAAGTATGGAAATAGTCCAAAATCGCGTAAGACTGAAGTCGAAAATCGCGTTTTGGCAAGTATGGAAATAGTCGAAAATCACGTAAGACTGATCAAACAAAAGAAACGTCTAGTGAAACGTGATTTGCAATGAAAATTGATAAAATACTATTCTCTTTACATAATTGAAATTTTTAACTGTGAAAATTTTGCACAAAAGAATTGTATGAGAAAAGGTTTTAAAATGAGAGTTCTCCAGCAAGATTTTTAGTAGATAAGCATAGTTATAACAAAAGAATTGCATCAGGGCAGAATTAACTATCACAAGTGGACGCATTTATCTTTGTGCAATTCAGATAAGCTGACAATTCTTTTGTTCTCAAGCTGTTTTATATGTTCCTCTTTAAAATGTTGACGAAAACACGCTATTCCTAATTTCTAGACGTAGATACGTCCTTTAATCCCCATCTACCCACCCCTCTTCTGCTAACCTAATACTACCGTGCTGTCAGGTGATTCTTGAGCTAAATTCTCTTATTGTAACTAGTTTACCCACACACACACGCTAAAACTTTAACCTCAAAAATTTGGTTGAGAAAATACGTGACAATTCGCGTAAAAACTCAGTTGAAGAATTTTACGCTATGATGTGTCTTATATACACAGATCTGAAATGTCATTGGTAAACTTGATGTTTTTTCCTTCTTCGAGAGGAAACACTGATTTAGAAGATCTGTTTTCTTTGCGACAAGGAAAACCATTTCGACTCCCACCTTTTATCTAATCGAATCATTAAATCAAATCACAACTGTATTTTGATCCGCTTTTCTCCATTTTTCAAGCAAAAATAGGAAATTTATATCAGGCAAAACGAGATTCAAGCCCTAATCAGTACTTCTCCAGTGAAATACAGGTCTTGAGCTGATATATCAGTGTTAATCGCGTCTCATCTCAAGTCCTAAGACTTGTGAAGACATGACAACACTTTCCCAAGACTTGTCAAGTCTAAGTCGAGCATTGGCCGAGAATTGGATAGTCTTGAGTCAATGGGCAAAAAGTGGCCATGACTGGTATCTTTGCGCAATCACGGATTTGTTTTTATTCTCTCTCAATTGAACTTCGAGGAAGTTTTGACACTGTCATGCGCTTTTTTTACTTTGCAGATTTTTAGGCAGGCCGCGGTAAGTGACTGCCTTCTTCTTCCGTTACCAAATGAAAGCAAACCAACAATAAAACCCGTGTCCATGATTTGTCAAATCTTGACAACGATTTGCTCAAGTATTGCCAAGTCTTGGACTAGACTTGCGCAAATCAAATCATGTCCTGACCAAGAGTTGACGCAAGACTAAAGACTTTACTTAAGACGTGCCATGCCTAAAAAGTTACATGATCACAGTTCTGATACAGTACTGATCCAGGACATGCAATTTAAGTTAATCAGTACTTGACGAGGTACAATTGGGTTTTATTTGGGAAAAATGGGTGTTTTCATCACCAACCGTTTTCATTTGAAAAGAATCTGGTTTTTTGGCAATATTTGACTGTTATTGGCTAAAATAAGCACTCTGGGATAAGAAATGCGTATCTGTGTTTTTATTTTTTGGCATGATTCGTTTTTTTTCGGCAAGAATTTGATTTTTTCTGATAGGAAATATGTACTTTTGGTGCGGATCGGATATTTTTTTGGTCTTCACTGTTTTTTTAGCAATTTTTGGCAAGAATATTTCGGCAAGAAAAAAGCACCATTTGCCTGTTTAAGTATCATTGGCAGGATTTTTTTTTCTGACAAAATTACTGTTTTTTGAAAGATTTGGTGGTTTTGGGAGAGAATTGGGTGTTTTTGGGCGGGAATTTATTTTTTTTTGTTAGCAGAAAAGGGGTAATTGTGAGCAAAAATTGGTACCTTGGACAGTAGTTTGATATTTTTTACGGGAATTGTTCTTTTTGGCAAGTATTGGGTTTTTCTGGCAAAAATTTTTTGTATTTTTTTGCAAAAAATAAGTATTTTGTGCCAGAATTAGAAGTTGCTAGCAGTACTTTGGTAAATTTTGGCAAGAAAGGGGTAAAAATTGTCAATAAATGGGCCTTTGTCATTGAATAGTCAATTCTATCATATTTTGGCAAACTTCAGTAAAATCATAAAAAAATTTTTGCAAATTTGAACAAACTTGGTTATTTGAATGAGTAACAGTAAGTGTATTGACAATTATGCGCAAAAGAATTGTTTGAGAAAAGATTTAGTGTGAATATTATCCAGTTAGAATTTATTAAGTAGATAAAAACAGCTATTACAAAGGAAATGCATTAGAACAGAAACCTGATTATCCAATATGGGCACATTTTTGCTGGAAAAGTTGAGATAATTTGACAACTTTTTTGTTCTCGCTCTTCTAGGCATTTCCTCTAGGGTAAACAATGATGAAAGCAGGCTATAGCTAATCATTATACATACGTACGTCTTGTTAGCCTCACTCCTGGCCTTTTCACCTAGTACTACTCACTGTTGCATTATTCAATTAAAAGAAATGCACTTTTCCGTATTAATAGTGGATCAAAAAGACAAAAAGCAGTTTCGCTATGACCCATTACTCTCTTCGCAGAAACAATTAAAAATATAAATTTGGAGTCTACCAAAAAATTTGTTTACTCGTTTCCACAAAGGGCAGTTTTGATTTTTTTTCGGTTTTTGGTCGCTTTATTGATCTTGCCTAAAATATCAAGAACTGAAAAACAATTTTTTTTTTGCTTGGGCTAGCATATTGAAGATAATTCCTACAGAACTATCAGTCAGACTCAAAGTCAAAAAATCAAAAGTCAGAATCAAAATCAACAAAATTTTGGTTTTTTCTTTCCAATGCTCTTGATTTCCGATGAGGAAACTGTAAAATTGGATCGAACCCGATAAATGTTGCGTCCTAACTTACAGAGGTCATTTTTTTGGCAAGAACGGAAAAATTTTTGTGGAATTGTTATACTGCAAAATTTTTAAGAAATGCGTAAAATTGTTCAAACAATGGAAAGGTCTATTGAAAATATACTTGCAAGGAAAATTGATACAATAGTATTCTTTTTGCATAATTTAATTTTAAAACTGTGAAATTTATGCGCAAATCAATTGTATGAGAAAACGCTGTAAAATGAGATTTTTTAGTAGACAAGCATAACTATAACAAAAAAAAATCATTACAGCAGAAAAAACTAGACGCAGTTCGGCTTGGGCAATTAAGATAAGTTGACAGCACTTTTTGTTCTCAAGCTGTTTTAAAGGTACCTCTTTAAAGTATAGACTAAAATAGGCAATCCCTATTTTCTATACATTTATACGTTCTTAAGGCCCCTTCTCCCCACCCCTGGTCTGCTAACCTACTTATAGTACCGTACAACGGGTTTTTGAGCTAAACCCTCTTATTGTAATTAGTTAACCCACACACGCTATATTTTAACCTTAAAACTTTGGTTGGAAAATTACAAGACAATTCGCGTCAAAACTCGAGAAAAAAACACTGATTTAGAGGATCTGTTTTCTTTGCAACAATGAAAACCACTGCGACTCCCACTCTTTATCTCATGGAATCATTAAATCAAATGACAACTGAAATTTGATTCGTTTTTTCTCCATTTGCTTTTAACAAAAGTAGAAAATTTACATCAGGCGAAACGAGATTCAAGCCCTAATCAGAACGGCTCCAGTGAAATACAGGTCTTCAGCTGATAAATCAGTGCTGACAGCGTCTCATCTCGAGTGGTAAGACCTGTGAAGACATGGCAAAACTTCCTCAAGACTTGTCAAGTCTAAGTCACACAATAGCCGACAATTGGCAAGTCTTAAGTCAATGGGCATAAAAAGTGGCCCATCGGTATTCGATTTTTGTTCATTCATAAAGTTTTCACATGTGTGCTTTTTTCATTTTGGAGATTTTTAGGCAGGCCACTGTAAGATACTGCCTTCTTCTTCTTGCTCAAGAATAGACAAGTCTTGGACGTCAGGTCAAGTCCTGGCCAAGTGTTGACTCAAGACTTTATTTAAGACGTGCCGAGCTTAAAAAGTGACATGACCAAAGTCATGATACAGTACTGATCCAAGAGATATCGGGGGGGTGTATAAATATCGAGTGGGGTGTATAATTTTTCGATCCAGACGTTTAAAAGTTTTCAGTTTTGACTATTTTTGAGTTTTGACGAATTGTAAGTATTTTTTCAGTTTCAAAGGTTACTTTTTACTGTCTGGTGGCTTTTTTAGCTGACTTGAAGTGGCGCCAACATCGCCGGCCCTGTTTTCGGTCTCGGAAACACCATCGTAAAATACTGGCGCTAACTTCACTACTGGCCAGTTCAGTTCTCCATGTGCCATTTTGACTCCAGCTGATCGCACAACAACGTCGTTACCAGTGTAAATCTCAATGATTCGTGCAGCTTGTAATCACATTTTTTCACGGAGGCATCTACTAACCACTCTAACTCGCCTTCTCTCAGGTTTCGCACATGTTCTTTTGACCACTTCGATCTTTGGTTCCATTGATGAAGGTATTCGAGAGTCCATCTGTTCCATATCATATCGTCATATGATTGGGCGATTTTCAATGATTTTCTCGGCTCATGGTAGTGTTCACTGTATGGCATGAATGGTGCAATCGCGTTCTCTCGTCCTAGCAAAAAATTTTTTGTTGTGAGTGCCGTTAAGTCTTCAGGGTCTTCACTTACTGCTATCAGGGGTCTTGCGTAGATTGTTTGCTCTACAAGACACATTGTTGTGCTCAGTACCTCGTCGGTAAGGCTTTGCTTATCCAAGATTGCAATCTTGGCCTTCTTGCAACTTTGAACCAGACTTTCCCATATTCCACCAAAGTGTGGAGCTCCAGGAGGACTGAATTTCCAAACAATCTTATTCTGTGCTAAGTCACTCTCTATGTTATCTTTTCCCACTCGTTCAAGAATGCTTTCAACTCGTTAGCTGCTCCAACGAAATTTGTTCCGTTGTCACTGATTATTGTTCTTGGGTAGCCACGTCTTGCGATGAATCTTGTCACTGCAGCTAGACATAACTCCGTGTCCAATGACTGTGCCACTTCGATGTGAACTGCTCCCGTTGTTAGACAGGTAAAGAGGCAGCACCATCTTTTCAATGTACGTCGTAGGATCTTCACTTCCATGGGTCCAAATTAATCGACTCCGGTATGGGTGAATGGGAACACATAATCATCAAAACGTTCTCGGCGTAGGTCTGCCATCGGTGGGTGGATTGGGTTGGCGTTCCCGAGTCTGCTCTTGTTACATCTAGACTTGACCTTTCTTAATGCATTTCGCTATCCAATGTTCCAGAGCTCTTGATGAAGAATGTTTCTCACTTACTCTCTGCCTTCGTGTAGTTTGTCTCGATGTGATTTCTCCAACAGAAGTTGTACAACTGGAATTTTCGCTGTTAATAATATTGGGTTTTTCGCATTGTAATCAAGGTTTGAATGATACAGTCAATCTTTCACTCTAGTTATTCCATCTTCCTCTATAAAGGTTGACAGACAGATTGGCGATGTTCAATGTTTTGGAGATTTCTTTGCTGTTTGCTATCGACTTTGAAACATTCGGGAAGCTTTTGTTTTTTTAACAAATCGAAATAAAATGTGTTCTGCTGAGTGGATCTCTTCTGCTTTGAGAGTTCCTTTCTGCGTTGTCGTGAACCTCATGCAGTACGCAATAAAGTTTCTAGTTCGGTTGAAACTTCTGTATCGTCTCCAGTCAAATAGGTGGTCTTGTTTAGTTTCTGTGGCTACAGTACTGGTAACTTGCTCGGTTTCGAGTCGATTCTTTTAGTACCATTGCTTTGGCGAGTTTTCTTTATCTGTCGGGAGCAATACCGGTACGTTTATCCACACAGACTCCTTGAGGTCTTCTTTGGACATTCTTCGGGTTCCGAGACAGGGTTTTCGACACCTTTGACGGGTCTCCATTGATCCTTCGATAAGTTTTCTAGTATTTCTGCTCTTCTATTTGCAACAAACTTTTATTGTCTCTTGAGTAATAACTTGGCCGGCCCAATTTTTGTGTGATTTTCTTCAGGAAATATCATATTGCCACCGCTAGCAATTGACATGGCGTCATCCGCATTGCAATTTGCTGGCATAAGTTTTTTAATGCGAAGAATCAGTTTCTCCACTGACCGCAAGATATGATTTCGATTTAGGGCATGTCTTTCGAAGATGTCCTACTCATTGCCCTCATCAAAATGAGTCTTTGTGGTGTCTTTGGAACGCTCTTATGCTGCTAATGGGCAATTTCTTCCGCATATTTGTTCAGATGTTTTTGTTGCTTTGACATTTTCAACTTTGGTGAAGATCCTTGAACAATATGTTTCAGTTTCCTCCACAATCACAATGTTTCTGAACTGTTCTGTTTGGCACAATGGTTGTTCATATCGCTTCCACTCTGAGAGTTTCTTCTGTTGATGGACATAGTGAACTTGACAGGGTTCGTTAACACAATGAGTCTCATGCACCAAGTCGGAATTTTCGGCCTTCTCGGAGATGAGTGAGTAGTACATCTGCTCTTAGGTTATCTTACTTGTGTTCTCTGCTGTTTGAGCCTTGTTCAGTGTAGAACCAATGCCTCCTTGAATGCTTTTCATGTGTTTGTCGATTTCCTCAGTTGCACCATTGAGAGAGTCTATAGGCTTCTGCTTCCTTTTGAACTTCTTCCGGTTTTGGTTGGTAACAACTGTTTGCATCAGCTGAGTCCCATTCTCCTGTCTCTGTTTGTCAAACGGCAGTGATTGCTGCTGTAGCTCCTGAAGCTCTTCGGTTAAGTACACGATTTCCGTATCTCTTTTTTTGGTAGCAGAAAATGGGTAATTGTGAGCCAAAATTGGTACCTCGGACAATAGTTTGATATTTTTTTACGGGAATTGTTCTTTTTGGCAAGTGTTTCTTGCATTATTCAATTCAAAGAAATGCACTTGTCCGTGTTAATAGTGGATCAAAAAGACAAAAAGCAGTTTCGCTATGACCAATAACTCTCTTTGCAGAAACAAATAAAACTTTAATTTTGGAGTCTGCAAACGAATTTGTTTACTCGTTTCCACAAAGGGCAGTTTTAATTTTTTTTCGGTTTTTTGTCGCTGTATTGATCTTGCCTAAAATATCAAGAAGTGAAAATCAATTTTTTTTTGATTTTTTTCCTTAGGCTAGCATATTGAAGATAATTCCTACAGCACTATCAGTCAGACTCAAAGTCAAAAAATCAAAAGTCAGAATCAAAATCAAGGAAATTTTGGTTTTTTCTTTTCAATGCTCTTGATTTCCGATGAGGAAACTGTAAAATTGGATCGAACCCGATAAATGTTGCGTCCTAACTTACAGAGGTCATTTTGTGGCAAGAACGGAAAAATTTTTGTGGAATTGTTATTCTGCAAAATTTTCAAGAATTGCGTAAAATTGTTCAAACAATGGAAAGGTCTTTTGAAAATTTACTTGCAAGGAAAATTGACACAATAGTATTCTTTTTACATAATTTAATTTTAAAACTGTGAAATTTATGCGCAAATCAATTGTATGAGAGAACGCTGTGAGATTTTTTAGTACACAAGCATAACTATAACAAAAAAATTCATTTAAGCAGAAAAAACTAGACGCAGTTCGGCTTGGGCAATTAAGATAAGTTGACAGCACTTTTTGTTCTCCAGCTGTTTTAAAGGTACCTCTTTAAAACATAGACTAAAATAGGCTATCCCTATTTTCTATACATTTATACATTTATACGTTCTTTACGCCCCTTCTCCCCACCTCTGGTCTGCTAACCTACTTATAGTACCGTACAACGGGTTTTTGAGCTAAACCCTCTTATTGTAATTAGTTAACCCACATACGCTAAATTTTAACCTTAAAACTTTGGTTGGAAAAATACAAGACAATTCGCGTCAAAACTCGAGAGAAAAACACTGATTTAGAAGATCTGTTTTAAAAAATCGTTGCAACAATGAAAACCAATGCGACTCCCACTCTTTATCTGATTGAATCATTAAATCAAATAACAACTGAAATTTGATTCGTTTTTTCTCCATTTTGTTTTAACAAAAGTAGAAAATTTACATCAGGCGAAACGAGATTCAAGCCCTAATGAGAACGGCTCCAGTGAAATACAGGTCTTCAGCTGATAAATCAGTGCTGAAAGCGTCTCGAGTGGTAAGACTTGTGAAGACATGCCAAAACTTCCTCAAGACTTGTCAAGTCTAAGTCAAACAATAGCCGAGAATTGGCAAGTCTTAAGTCAATGGGCTTAAAAAAGTGGCCCATCGGTATTCGATTTTTGTTCATTCATAAAGTTTTCACATGTGTGCTTTTTTCATTTTGGAGATTTTTAGGCAGGCCACTGTAAGATACTGCCTTCTTCTTCTTGCTCAAGAATAGACAAGTCTTGGACGTCAGGTCATGTCCTGGCCAAGGGTTGACTCAAGACTTTATTTAAGACGTGCCGAGCCTAAAAAGTGACATGATCAAAGTTCTGATACAGTACTGATCCATGAAATATCGGGGGGGGGGGTGTATAAATATCGAGGGGGGTGTAAAAATTTTTGATCCAGACGTTTAAAAATTTTCAGTTTTGACTATTTTTGAGTTTTGACGAATTGTGAGTTTTTTCTTTCAGGTTCAAAGGTTATTTTTTACTGTCTGGTGGCTTTTGTAGCTGACTTGAAGTGGCGCCAACATCGCCGGCCCCGTTTTCGGTCTCTTAAACACCATCGTAAAATACTGGCGCTAACTTCACTACTGGCCAGTTCAGTTCTCCATGTATCATTTTGACTCTAGCTGATCGCACAATATGGTCGTTACCAGTATAAATCTCAATGATTCGTGCAGCTTGTAATCACATTGTTTCACGGAGGCATCTACTAGCCACTCTAACTCGCCTTCTCTCAGGTTTTGCACATGTTCTTTTGACCTCTTCGATCTTTGGTTCCATTGTTGAAGATATTCGAGAGTCCATCTGTTCCATATCATATCGTCATGTGCTTGAGCGATTTTCAATGATTTTCTCAGGTCATGGTAGAGTTCACTGTATGGCATGAATGGTGCAATCGCGTTCTCTCGTCCTAGCAAAAAACTATTTGTTGTGAGTGCGGTTAAGTCTTGAGGGTCGTCACTTACTGCTATCAGGGGTCTTGCGTAGATTGTTTGCTCTACAAGACACATTGTTGTGCTCAGTACCTCGTCGGTAAGGCTTTGCTTATCCAAGATTGCAATCTTGGCCTTCTTGCAACTTTGAACCAGACTTTCCCATATTCCACCAAAGTGTGGAGCTCCAGGAGGACTGAATTTCCAAACAATCTTATTCTGTGCTAAGTCACTCTCTATGTTATCTTTTCCCACTCGTTCAAGAATGCTTTCAACTCGTTAGCTGCTCCAACGAAATTTGTTCCGTTGTCACTGATTATTGTTCTTGGGTAGCCACGTCTTGCGATGAATCTTGTCACTGCAGCTAGACATAACTCCGTGTCCAATGACTGTGCCACTTCGATGTGAACTGCTCCCGTTGTTAGACAGGTAAAGAGGCAGCACCATCTTTTCAAGGTACGTCGTAGGATCTTCACTTCCATGGGACCAAATTAATCGACTCCGGTATGGGTGAATGGGAACACATAATCATCAAATCGTTCTCGGCGTAGGTCTGCCATCGGTGGGTGGATTGGGTTGGCGTTCCCGAGTCTGCTCTTGTTACATCTCGACTTGATCTTTCTTAATGCATTTCGCTATCCAATGTTCCAGAGCTCGTGATGAAGAATGTTTCTCACTTACTCTCTGCCTTCGTGTAGTTTGTCTCGATGTGCTTTCTCCAACAGAAGTTGTACAACTGGAATTTTCGCTGTTAATAAAATTGGGTTTTTCGCATTGTAATCAAGGTTTGAATGATACAGTCAATCTTTCACTCTAGTTATTCCATCTTCCTCTATAAAGGTTGACAGACAGATTGGCGATGTTCAATGTTTTGGAGATTTCTTTGCTGTTTGCTATCAACTTTTGAAACATTCGGGAAGCTTTTGTTTTGAACAAATCGAAATAAAATTTGTTCTGCTGAGTGGATCTCTTCTGCTTTGAGAGTTCCTTTCTGCGTTGTCCTGAACCTCATGCAGTACGCAATGAACTGTCTAGTTCGGTTGAATCTACTGTATCGTCTCCAGTCAAATAGTTGGCCTTGTTTAGTTTCTGTGGCTAAAGTACTGGTAACTTGCTCGGGTTCGAGTCGATTCTTTTAGTACCATTGCTTTGGCCAGTTTTCTTTATCTGTCGGGAGCAATACCGGAACGTTTATCCACACGGACTCCTTGAGGTCTTCTTTGGACATTCTTCGGGTTCCGAGGCAGGGTTTTCGACACCTTTGGCGTGTCTCCATTGATCCTTCGATAAGTTTTCTAGTATTTCTGCTCTTCTATTTGCAACAGACTTTTATTGTCTCTTGAGTAATAACTTGGCCGGCCCTTTTTTTGTGTGAGTTTCTTCATGAAATATCATATTGCCACCGCTAGCAATTGACATGGCGTCATCCGCATTGCAATTTGCTGGCATAAGTTTTTTAATGCGAAGAATCAGTTTCTCCACTGACTGCAAGATATGATTTCGATTTAGGGCATGTCTTTCGAAGATGTCTTGATCATTGCCCTCATCAAAATGAGTCTTTGTTGTGTCTTTGTAAAGCTCTTATGCTGCTAATGGGCAATTTTTTCCGCATATTTGTTGAGATGTTTTTGCTGCTTTGACATTTTCAACTTTGGTGAAGACTCCTTGAACAATATGTTTCAGTTTCCTCCACAACCACAATGTTTCTGAACTGTTCTGTTTGGCACAATGGTCATTCATATCTCTTCCACTCTCAGAGTTTCTTCTGTTGACGGACATAGTGGACTTGACAGGGTTCGTTAACACAATGAGTCTCATGCACCAAGTCGGAATTTTCGGCCTTCTCGGAGATGAGTGAGTAGTACATCTGCTCTTAGGTTATCTTACTTGTGTTCTCTGCTGTTTGAGCCTTGTTCTGTGTAGAACCAATGCCTCCTTGAATGCTTTTCATGTGTTCGTCGATTTCCTCAGTTGCACCATTGAGAGAGTCTACAGGCTTCTGCTACCTTTTGAACATCTTCCGGTTTTGGTTGGTAACAACTGTTTGTATCAGCTGAGTCCCATTCTCCTGTCTCTGTTTGTCAAACGGCAGTGGTTGCCGCTGTAGCTCTTGCAGCTCTTCGGTTAAGTACACATTTTCCGAATCTCTTGATTTCTGCTTTTTTGGAACTGAAATTTCGTCTGATTGTAATCCGGGGCTGTTTGACTCAATTTGCAAGTTGAGATTTGCTCAGCTGCCGCTAGCGCTTTTTTTCTCTGAGACTATGTCCTCAACTGCTTGCAAGATTCTATAAGTCTTGCCTGGAAACAAAAAATTTGAAAACGTTGCTCTTCTACTACTCCATGACAGAAAAATCGAGCTACTGGAATTAGAGATTTCTCGCGCATCAGTTCTCTGCACTGGTAATTTGCTGCATCCTTTGACATTACTTGGTTTCCTTTGTGGACATGTATGTATCCTACTGAACCACTAGGAACAGAGTTTTGACTGCTTGTTTCCAACTGTTCTGAAGGTGACAATGGAGAAAGTAATAACTCATATTCCTTCACCTTCTTATCAATAGTTTTCTGAGGGTCTGCAATTGTTTACTCTCACTTCTGAATTGTTTCATACATTCTTCTCATTTTTCGGCAATCTTCGCTGTTTGGCTTAGAACGTTAGTAAGCTTCCTTGTGCTTTACTGCATAGTTGGCACTTTCTTGTCTGTTTTTCAATTACACGACTGAGTTCAATTTGAAGAGTCGATATCTCTTCCTCTAGTTGAGTAGACATTTGCGCCATTTGCCATTTTGTCTAATCTAATGTCGTTTTCACTAATTTGTATTCTTCATTGTTTCTCTCGTTGTTTTTGCTGATTTCTTTTTTGATCCTGTAATACCTGTGAATATAATTGTAAGAGTTTTCGTCTCTATGTTTCTGTTGCCAGTTCTATTCCAGACGACTTCTTTCAGTTACTACGACTAACATCTTGCTGTTAACAGTCAATAATTATGTTGCGCTGATGTCACCCAAGTGTGAAAAGGAATGTACTTGAATGTAACGCTCAAGTCTTATCCACACTATTTCGTTTGTTTACTTCTTGTCAAGATCGTCTAAAACAAGAGCTCTGCTGTTTTAGTCCGGGTACCGTTGTTTGGTTGGTCCACAAATTCGAAATTAACATTCGTTTCTGTCGTATCATTGTTGTTGTCCAGGTCGTAATACTGTTGTCCGGGTCTGCGAACCAAATGTTGCTAATGCTCAAGAATCTCAGCGGAATCGATACATCACAGCCTGGTTCTCGAGTTTTACACCGGCCTTGTTCTTCGCAAGGCTCGGTTGACTAACAATCTCGTCGAAATAATTAGTCGCTCCGACGTAATAAAGGACTGTAGCATTAACTTGGTTCATTGAAGTTAAGAAAATGTTTAAAGATAATCTATGTTCAGTCTCGTGCTGAAATTTGTAAGGCTTCAACCAGTACCTAGTATTGTTGCTAACTTCTCGTCAAATGAGCTGAATAAAACTAACACTCCCAAGATCTAGCCAAACTTAGCAAAAAGAATAAAGTTGTTAAAGTGTCAAATTTTAGTCTAATATGAGAGCCAACTGATCTTGGTAACAGTTTCTAATGGTTCTGAAAATAATATTGTTTCACTATTCAAACAATTGGGATAAAATAAATAATCAAATAATAATCCTTTATAACATCATCACTACTTGTTTCTGATTGGCTAATCAAGAAAGTGATTTAGGTCATTGTTAACCTGGTAACTGTTAATTAACTGCAGTATTTACTTCTAATGACAATAGCACGGATGGTTATTACATAGCCTTTAATGCCTCGAATGTAAGGTATTTGAAGTTGACCGTTAATAGTCAGCGAAAATATAAAATAAACAACTTAAGAAATTAATTATGCAATAACGTTCGTTGGGTCCATGAGTATCGTAGATGTATCCCTAACCGTGTGCCATAAGCTCGGGTACCTCAGGTTTTCCCTTGCATAAATCATTGGCGGATGTACAGAACTTCGGTCCCAACTTGTAAAAATTTTCAGTTTTCACCATTTTTTAGTTTTGACGAATTCCAAGTTTTTCCAGTTTCAAAGGTTATTTCTTGCTGTCTGATGGCTTTTGTAGGTGATTTGAAGTTGCGCCAACAACCACAACAACATGATGACGATAATTTCGCCTACATAAAAAGAAATGAAATTATATAATAATAATAATAAAATATGTCTATATAAACCTCGTGGTCAGGGTAATGTGGAGTTATTTAAACCAGTCATTGATTTTGATAAAGAGAGAAAATGTGTCAGAACCTTAGTTTGGGATTGCTTCAGGGAACCTGCTTGGAAGATATATCACCACGATGATCAACGGGCTTCTTCCGCGACCAAAGGACAATCAGCAGGCTGTGCTCTTTTTAAAACAACAGAAACATTATTAGAAAGACCAAATAAAAAGAATCAAAAATACTATTAGTGTAATAGGTGTACAAATTAGTTTGATTCACCTTGATTATAATAATCACACATGTAGTCAGTCATTTAAACAAGAGATTGCTTGCCCTAAGTAGAAGCATATTACTTTCATAAATGAACATATACGCCAAGAACGAAATCTATTATGACTGCTGATATAGAATGCTGTTTTATCAACATCACAGAACACGGTGAAACATCGTCGAAGTCTTATACTACAAAATGTGTAATAGTTGAACACATACCAATAAGTGTAAGTGTGGGTTACATGTTTAACGATGAGTCCAAATACTGTTTCGTTCTTGACTGTATCAGTTATTGGGCTACTGATCTACTAACTATTGAAACTGAGAATAACTTCAAGTACAACAAACAAATGATATATACCACTGAAGGTCAGCTATAACACAATGCTAATAATATCTGTCATATATGTATTAAACAATGTACAAATAAAGTAAGAAATCATTGTCATGAAACAAAAAATAACCTAATTCCTGTTATATTTCATAATGGCTCCGGCTATGATTTCAGTCTACTATATTGTGAATTATTTAAACAGAATAACGATAAGAGAAAAGTAGATAGCATACAATTAGCTGAAGACAGGTATAAATATGGTTAAGATCCAACTAAGTGTATTTACAGATTGATAAGGAAATATTAGACTATTGCATGATTGAATATGTTAATCTAAGAAAAATTGAATTGGGTATCAATCCTCTATACTATGTAATCGTCCCAGGTTATAGTTATGATTGCTGGTTATTGTCAACTGGTGTCACATTAGACAATTTAAAAGATGAACAAATTCTAGAAGAATTTCTTGCAGCAAAGAGACGTGATATTTATGGTATAATAGGTGATAGATTCGTCAGCACTAGCAAAAGTAATAGATCTATCTGGTACATAGACTCAAACAACCTATATGGCTATGCAAGGAAGCAAAAGAGTTCAAGTAAACTACTATATCTCTATACATTTATTAAATCCTTCAGATGACAGTGATTATATTTATTATAGAGTTTGTGATGTTGATTACAGTGATGACTGTAAAGATAAAACAGAGTAACTATCTCCAATGCCTAATAAAATAAAATTAAATGATAATCAATTAGGCTATAGAGAAAAAGAGAAAGGTAGAGCAA
The DNA here is from genome assembly GCF_964194025.1 of Convolutriloba macropyga. NCBI lineage: Eukaryota > Metazoa > Xenacoelomorpha > Acoela > Convolutidae > Convolutriloba > Convolutriloba macropyga. The sequence goes on from NC_134477.1 coordinate 5,432,343, forward strand.
GAACAGAGAAATGAGTGTTCGATCAAAATAGGAAATATGAAAAAATGGTTCATTATAGAAGTTTAAATTATTTGGTTAAAATGTGTGCAAAACTAAAATACATAGAGTAGTTAAATTTAATCAAGATTATATATGAAGAGATTCTATTCAAAACAATATCGATAAAAGAGCTACTCCTAAAACTGAAGCAGAGAAGGATGTAAGCAAATAAATGAACAACTCATTATATGTGAGAATGGGCATGAATCCTCTATACTTCCTTCAATATAGGTTCTTGCATGATAAAGAAAAGATAATGAAAATTATAAGTAAATCAACTTTTAGGAATACAACTAGATTCAAGAATTCTAGCCAATTTGAATGTACAAAGAAAAAAATAGAATTTGAGTCACCAATTTAGTTGCTACTATTTTAGAATTAGGTAAACCAAATATGTATGAATTCTTCTATGATATAATTAAACTATTACTTAAAGATATACAACTACATTAAATGAATACTGATAGTTTTGTTTTAAGTTATACTGAAGGTAATGTTACTGACGAGCACATGGATCTGTCCAATCTAGGTTCCCCTATCAAAACTTAAAAAAAGACATATAGATTCGAACACTGCAGTTCAAAAGAGATAGGAAGAAAGAAATCTAACAATGCTAAACACACAGACTATTATAATGCACTAATATATGACGCAAAGAGAAGTGTAGAGGAGTGTAGAATACAAAAAAGAGAGATAATATGAGAACAAAAAACAAGCAAGACTAGTCTATACTCTTTCGATGACAAAAAACTTTATGTAATTTGTATTTTAAAGCTATCCTCAAGATGAGAATCTATATCTATTCAAAAAAAAAATTAATACTGCTCCAAAAGAGCTATTAATAAAGTTAGGCCTCGGGTTAGACAAAGACAAAAGCAAAGACAAAGACCTAATAATAAACAATAATGAAGAGTTAATCTTTAATGATGATAGAAAGTTAATCCTAGCTGCTATTACACTAAATAATGATTTATCAGAACATCGGTTATAGTCTTAATATTAGTTTTTCTAATCTTAACAACAGTTATAGTCTTAACTAAAACTAAAACTATAGTTAGAGTCTTATTAATAATATTTTTATTAACATTGGTTATGGTCTCAACAAAAATTATTATCCTATATTTAATTATAGCCTTAACTAAAACTAAAACCAAAAACTAAATTTTAAAACTAAAACCGCGCTATATTTATAAAAAAAACGTGTAAGCTAAAATCACTAAAAGAAATAGCTAAACTTGAAAAACTGTGCAGAAGAAATAGATTAGAACATAAATTAAATCAAGAAGACTATTACAGTGATTTAGAAGAGTTATTTGATCCAGTAACTAAAGCTTTAAATACTTATGGCGAAACAATGCAAGCTCTTCAAAACCAAACTCCTCAAAGAGTGTGGGTTAACAGCGACAAAGTAGCCTTCTTGATGAACGAGGTGCTCTCATGTCACCAAACCCCCCCCCCCCACCCGTTCCCCCTGTAACGTTAAAATATGATACAGTTAAAACAATTGATGTAAATAATGAAATGATTGACTTTTATTTTATTACTATGGTTGAACAAACAGTTCGAGATGAAATAAATTGATCCAAATGCAAACAATTTTAAAACAATTGGTATAGATGTATCTAGTATTTGATGTTATAAAAAAAGAAAAATCTATGGTTTTTCTAAGGGGTTTGCTATGTTTATTACTTATAGAGACATAAAAGCTGAAGAGACTGAAGAGACATAAAAGGCGATGAACATAAATTAAAGAAACTTCTGAGGTATATCGGTTATAAACAAAGAGGAGATACTTAATGTAATAGATCAAAATTTATAAGAAGAATATTAACTAGGAGTGCATCACCAAGAAGAGTTCTCTCTAGCGAAGATAAAATATGGTGACGCGATAAAAGTGATTATGCTCAAAGGGCAGGAACTGTTCACGGGAGTGACAAAGAAGTGAAAGCTAGTGGTCTTAGCAAGGCTAGAAAGACTAGAACAACTTACATTAGAATCAAAAACTGGACATGATGGTTTGTATGATGAACTGTTGAATATATCTAAACAATTATTATCTACAAATATTTTTAGTTACGAGCATCTAGATAATTTTGTTTTTATTATGATAAATGAAAATTCCCGTTGGTGAATTATGTTGCCGCAAAGCAGAGAGTCACACCCACAACTACATTTAACGCTAAACATCCACTACCAGCTAAAGAAGTATTCAGTCCTCAAATCAATTAGAAGAGAAAGAATAATTCAATTACATAAAGAAGAAACATGGTCAGCTGATTTGATTGAAAAGTTATCTTATGTAAATATAATAAATTTTATTTTAACCGTTACAGATATGTTCACTAAACAAGCCTGGGCTGTACATTTAAAGATTAAATCTGGTATATCTTTAACTAATGGTTTTGAATTAATCTTATCAGAAGTTCCACCGATTGGCTCTGACTTTAGAAAAACAGAAAAATTAAGGGCTGATAGAGGTAGTGAGTTTTATGATAAAACATTTAAATATTAACCTAAGAAATTTTAAACTGAACTATATTCTGCATATAGTGATCCCAAATCTGTTCTTATAGAGAGATTTAATGGAAGATTTTTGCACATAATTAAAAACCAATGTTTATAAATGGTGATGGTAATTGGGTACTTCTAGTAAAAGGTGCTGTTGTGACATATGGGAATAATAACCGCACAACAACAAATATGACACCAGTTGATGTGTCAAACCATCCTGAAAAAGTTAGATACTCATTCAGTTTTAGGAATAATAAACCCAAGCTCAAAGTCGGTGATAAACGTAACATTTCCTCTAACGGATATACAAATAATTGGAATACAGCGTTATTTAGGACTCATCAAAGTCTAAAAACTAAACCATCAATAAATAGAGTAACTGATATCGATGTTAAAATAATAAAGGCAAATACTATGAACAAAGTTTATCAGCAAGTAAGGCCCGCCAATTATTCTTAGAAGATATTGATGATATCGACAGAGAGTTTTAGCCTTACTCATAGCCATAGTTATAACTGTAGTCATAGTTATAGCTATAGATAAGTTTGAAAGTATAGTTATAGTCATGATTATAGTCATAGTTATGGTCATAGTTATAGTCATAGTTATAGATATTACTAATGCACAATAATTAGTTAATTAAAATGGAAGAAACTAAACCTAGTGCACTTTTACTTTAACCCTAATTTTAACACCATATCAGAACAAGGCATAAATGATAATACCCTAGCTAATAATAAATAAAATAACAATCGTAACATTATAAAAGTTACTAAAAACTATTATGAAGCAGAAAATTATATTAAGAAGCTGAGCTAATATAAATCTTATATTATTATAGCAGAGATAACTGAAATAGTAATATCATCTATAGCAACAACAGCAACGATAACATCAGGTGCAATAAGTGGTATAGGTAATAACTGGTATAACTGCAACAACCACAACTGGAGCTAAACAACAACTATTAGCTAAAGAACTATTTAGTCCAATGATAACAAAGTTTGAAAGCGAATGAATAGTACCCTTCTATACAGATGAAACTTGGTCAGCTGATTTGATTGATAAGTCATCTTTAATTAAAAAAAATAGTTAAAAGGTATATTAACTGTTATAGATATATTCACTAAATATGCCAGGGCTATACCTTTAAAGAATGAATCTGGTATATCTATATCCAGTGGTTTTAAAATAATCTTATCAAAAGGGAGAAACCCAGAAAAGTTATGGGGTTATAGAGGTAGTGAGTTTTATCACAAAACTTTCAAATATTTACTTAAGGAATCTAAAACAGAATTGTATTCTACTTATAGTAAGTTTAAAGTTGTTTTTATAGAGAGATTTAAAAGAAAATTTTTGCACATAATTAACAAACCAAAATTTGTAAATGGTGATGGTAATTGTGTTAGTCTTAATTGTTGCCATTGTAACATTGTAACAAAAATGAACAATTAACATTGAAATTGACACCTGTTGATGCGTCAAATCATCCCGAAAAAATAGATACTCAATCAGTTGTTAGAATATTAAGCCCATGCTCAACGGCGGTTATTATGTTATAAATGCTGATAAACGCAACATTTTTTCTTAAGGATATAAATCTAATTGGAATAGAGAAATACCTAAAGTAAATCAAGTACTAACGACACAACCAACAACAAATTGAATAGAAGATATCGATGGTGAAATAATGGAAGGCAAATACTATTAACAAAAATCATTAAAATCTGATATTTAATTGTAATCTAATAAAAAAGATTTGGAATCTTTAAATATAGACTTCCGGTCAACTGCAAAGCAGCTTCCCTGATAAACCAGCAAGCTGGATAGACCGACGGTAGGCTACAAAGTAGTTATAGTTTATTACTGTAAACAAATACAAAGACGACAAGAAAAAGATTCAACCAGGCTAAACAACAGTCAGCATCAACATCAACATCAAAACTAACCATAGCTCGCCAATTACGTTAGAAGATAATGATAACATTGACATGAAAAATTCCAATAAAGTTACAAATGCATACACTCCTATTGATGAAAAAGATGTTGTTAATAAAGAGTGTTTTAACAGTAACTTCATTTTAGGTAAAAATAAAACTGAATTAAGAAAAGTCGAGTTTGATAAGAATACATCTGAAACACTACAGCTTAAAAAATACAAGTTAACAATGAACTAACTGATGAGTTCATTAAATCAGCAAATGAAGTTACCAATACATTTAATTTTTGCAACGGGGTTAAGTTTCTCTGAGTATAATCAATTAAAACTAGAATTTGATAATGACAAGCTTATTCAGAATCTTGCTAACATAAATTTAGATAATCTCACTACAGGTCTAAGTTAATTTGAAGAATTTAATGAAAACACTATTCCTGCTGTTGATGAGGCTCCAATATGAACAAAAAGACAATAGTACAATATACAATATCAATATTATTAGGAAGTAAGCTAGTAGACAACAAAGAACAAGCAAGACTTGCGATGCATTATGATTTTGAAAAAGAAGATATAATGAGGGAAAATCTTAGTTATTTCACTATATAATTACAACTATGACTATATCTATGACTATGGCTATGACTAAAGCAATTTTTCAGTTAATTAAAATGGAAGAAACTAAACCCAGTGCAAATTTAAATACACTAATAATAACTCCTTCTCAGAACAATGCTTAAATCACAAAGTCTTAGCTAATATTTATTTTAAAAACAATATTGATATTATAAAAGATATTAAAAAAAACTGAAACGATTTAAAAAACAAAAAAAAATCAAAACTAAAAGATTTAAAAAACTGAAACTAATAACAATAACACAGTTAAGTAAAAATAAAACATATATTAACATTGCTGAGATAACAGAAATACTGTTATCATCAATAGCAACGACTGCAACAACAACATCAGTTGCATTAACGGGTATAGGATTACTTTATTCTATACCAACAGTTTTTGCTACAGCCAGTGTTTGTGGTTCACTATCAAAAACAATTAATACTAAAATAAGAAATGAAAATATGACGTACTCACAAATGTATATTTTAAGTATACGGTTTGAGTGACAAGTTTAATAAACTATATATTAAAGAAGTGAATGATAACAAAACAGATAATGATGAATTTAATGAATTAGTAAAGTTATATGAAGAACATAAGAAGAGCAAGAAAAATAAATGAGCATTTTCAAAACTACAGTTATTAGTGTTTTGTAATAAAAATGTTTTTAGAAATAATGATATCAATTTTATATTTACCGCTAGTTTAATGTTATTACTTTATCTAGAAATAGATGTAGATATATCGATACAGTTCTAGATATAGTTATAGATACAGTTATTGCTATAGTTATCGAAGCAGTTTCCCCGATAGTTATAGTTATAATAATAGTTATTAGCTATAGCTATGGTGACACAAGGACGAAATCCTATAGTTATAGTTAAGCTATCTTTCCTTAGTACCTAATTATAACCCTTTTGATTTTTGTACTACTCTTGTGCCTTCAAAATTGGTGTAGCCGCTAAAGCTGCTCTAGGATTTTTAGTTGCAGCTGCACTTCCTTTTTTTCTTGCTATTTCCAATTCTCTTTTTGGATTACCAGCAATTTTCGTTCCAAAGTTAATTGTAGCTTTACCAACGCTCTTAAAGTAATCTTTTAATCCTTCTTCCGTTGTTGCGTCACATACTGTCATTGACTTAATTCGTTCACATTTAGTACCATTCTCTTTTTACATTTTAGTTCCTTTAGCCGTAACAAATCCCTGTTTGTTATTAGTACCATTATAATGTCTACCACCAACACAATAAAAATTAGTTTCGAACTTCTACAAGGGCGGTTGCTCTTGTAAATATTATTTTCTCTTTTCCAAACTTGAAGCTGGTGGTATTAATGTTGAATACCTAATAGAAATATCGAACAAAAGTTAGACCCCCAGCACAATACGCATGATACTCGTGATACGCATGATTTTAGGCAGGGCACCATGCGTGTTTATGCGGGTGTGTTTATTCTAATATCTTGTGATAGTGTCCTATATATTTTTCCTTTTTTTAAGATTAAATAACAGAAAAAATAAGCAAAACTGTAGATTTAAGCTGGTTTATATAATTTTTGGAAAAGTTCATTTCTTAAAAAGAAAAAATAAGCAAAAGTTTAATTTCTTACATATTTGACAAAAATTGATAGTACAAGAAGTCAAACTATAACTCAAACCCGAACTACCGTCGCCATCTGCAAATCAGTTTGCCAATGATGCACAAAACACAACTGAAAAAAATTCGCGTGAAATGCTTATAACAGCTTCAGTTTTTTTCTCTCCCCGAATCTGGCGAATAATCAATAGGAAACTTTGGAGTTTACCCTAGTATCAACAACAACTATGACTATTGCCTTGAAGTCGTAGAACTTCTATTTGAAGATTTTTTCGGAAGAAAAGACGATATTCATTACTAAAATGCATCAGATCTTTTACGACCGGTTGTGAGTCACTCTGTTGTTGTTTCAAAATATTCAAAAAATATCCGTGGGCTTAGCCAAAGCTCTTGACATCAGCTTTACAATGAAAAGGCGAGCCACTTTATGAAAAAGTTTTCAGTTATTAAAGTCTCGTCAAATGAAATTAATTGTTTAAAATTTGTCGCTGGTTTTGTAGTGAAATGAAACTCATGATAAATCGCCAAAAAGTGTCAGGTAGAAAAAAGGTCTACTCAGGTGGAATAATTCTAGATCATTCTTTTTCTAAAACATTCCGTTATATTTGATAACTTAAAATAAGTTATGCTTTCCCAATCAATTACCCGTTTTAAAGTAAGAAAAAAGTAAATCATTTTGTTAAAGTGAACACTTTGAATAACAAATTATGAACTAAATAGAAATTTAAATATTACTTAAACTTGCAAGTTAATAATCAAAGACTTTTTATTCGAACTTTTCACTCGTTTGATATCACTCTGTTAATGGTGGCGACCATCATTGTTAACGGAGGCGGCCATTTTAGCATGACATGAACTTTTTTATTTTCATCATTTCTATTTATAGACGGAACAAAATTGTTCACGTAGGGGTGGATATATCCGCTACGCTAACGCGCGCATTGGGTAAATTAAATTTTTCCTTTAAAAACAGGGAAAAATATTGTCTGTGTTTTGTGATGAATAAATTTGTGCGTGTATAGTGGTGGATAAAAGGGGGAAATCTATTTGACGCAGGATTTGGCTAGTTTGTTTTAGAGGATAAAACGGGGGGGGTTAGCGATTAGACGCGAGCTTTGGGTCGGCTTGTAGTAGTGGATAAACGGGAGAAACCGATTAGACGCGTGATTTTGCCCGTTTCCCCATACGCGAGGAGCGTGTGGGGAAATGGGGCGAGTCGGGTGGCTGGTCGGCTTCCCCCTTGGTATCCACTACTCAACTATTTTTAAGACCTGGACAAGACTTGCGCAAGTCTGGTCATGTCTTGGCCAAGAGTTGACTCAAGACTTGTCAAGACATAAGACTTTTTTAAGACGCTCCTAGTCTAAAAAGTGACATGATCAAAGTTCTGATACCGTACTCATCCAAGACATGCAATTCTAGTTAATGGGTATTGGTTAAGAATTGACGCTCAGTCAGTGTAAGCACTCCGTCTACTTGGATGCATAAAACACGTCACTGATATTTTATAAAAATGGGTCCTGAAAGTGGTAATTTTCATCGGTTATAAAGTAAGTTAATTTTACCGTCAGGTGTGCTGTATTGGATGGAATCGTCATTATTTGGATCTGGAGTGGACAAAATGGAATCTGACAATGAATGCGTTCTCACAAACGGTGAACCTAAACAAAAAGGAAGATTAACCCAAGAGAACTAATCTATATTTTAGACAAGTTCTATATGCATTCTATATAGTTACGTGAGGACTGAGAGACACTGGCTTCTGTCAAGAACCTCAAGGGATAGCTTAGTTTTTAATTACACCCGTTTTTGGCTGGCTTCAAATGAGAGAAATTAGGGATCAGTTGAACTTTCAAAAAGTTTGGACGTACTTCAATATTATTGGAAAATCAAGTCGGTCGTAATAAAAGGTCTGATTGAAATTTTCTCATTGGTTCACACTCAACTTTTAAAAAAATCATAATAAGCCTGTTTATTAACAGAACTTTCCCTGGTCCATTGGTTGTCATTTGATTTTGCCCAATTTTTTTCTGATGGATCAATGACTTCCTCCTGGAGCCACTTTCCTATCACGTCGGAGAAAATATCTTAAGAGCTTTTGTGGAAGACCTGAATAAGCAAGATCTGAAATCGTAAGATCTGAAATTGTGTCTCCTTCTTCGCAATTTGCCAGCGTTTTCTCGAACTAAGAATTTTTGTGTCGGTTTAAAAAGTATTTTTGTGTCAGTGATGAGCCAGTTACTGGAAATTTTTCAACCAACTTTACGTTGCTTCACGAAAGGAGTTTCAAGTTTGACTGTGGTACAGCTGGAAAGAACAAACTTTATTCGTTGTAACCAGTGAACTCACAGGCAGGAGAAATCAGCGCAGAACATTTCATTAAACTTGATAACTCTTCACATGGTTCAGCAAGTGAGTCACGGGGGCTGTGAACAGCACTAAAATCTTTGAAAAGTAGAGTTGCGTTTTTTTGTAAGCGGTTTTACTATTTCCGTTTTGACAAAATGCTTAGGTTTTTCGCCGGTTGCTTTTGTTAGGTTCAGCTACATGGTTTCATTTTACTATTTTCCATATTGCAGATAGATTAAACAAACATTTGCTAACTGCTTTACATTTGCTTACTAACAAATTATTAACTAGAGTGAATTTTCAAATCAGAGCGAGAGGTTAAGTTTTCCATTCTAGTGAAACCTAAATTGGTCTATTTATTTTCTGAAAACTCTTTTTCTTAAAAAATCAAAGTGAAAACTTTTTTAAAACTGAGCGCAAATATTTTTTGATTATCATGTATCTTTAATCTAATCAACATTGAGAAATTTAATAGTAGCACAAAACACAAAAATCCTGCAATTTGATTAATACCTCAAAAAGATCTGAAAATTTTGTCATCTCATTGGCTCAAATTATAAAGGAAAACGAGGAAACACGCTCAATGACGAATAAACAGATGGAAATTTCCACGAAAAACACTGACTTTCACCTGAATAGTTAAACACTTTGCAGCAATAACATTTCCAATGGTTTTTCAGGCATATCGGATGGTAATTGAGGACATATAGAAAAGAACAGCCCAACGTCAATGATAAACTTTGTTCGATATGTTTTTTCCTCTATTGGTGACAAAGACCAATCGACCATAATTTTATCTGCCAAATCTTTTCAGGTTCAATTCACTCTTCGATTAACTCAAAAATCTCTCTCTGAAGAGGCATTTGATCTGCATTGAGTCAGACTACAGAATTTTATTTTCATTCCTGATCCGAACATGGACAAACGAAACACAATTGCCCGCACATTATGTCATTTTTCAGAACTGCAGATGTCAGATACGGTTTCTCGCAAAAAATCTCGTCCTTCAATTTTTTCGATTTTTTTTTCTTTTTCGAGTTAATTTGTAACACGCAGATTTTTCATCAGATACAAATCTCAAGCTTAGAAATTGATTTAAATTTTATTCTACTATATAGCTGCAATTGTCATTATCAAACGTAGAAAAACAATTGGATAGATTAAGTTCATTCAGTTAATATTCAGTTAGAAAAAAAGGGAACACAAACTATTACGTTTTGTCTTTGATTACGCCACAAATGACTGTTTTTAATGTACGAGACTTGGGTATGTTCCTTTCAAAAAAGCATACAGTACACAATGGGCTTAGTTTTTTTTTTAGAAAAAACCTTGATAAGTTCCAGTTCAAATTTCAAATACAGGAAAACATACGCAAATTCACTTTAAACTAAAATTTCTGTAATAAAAATTTCATGTGCTTGTTTTCTTAATATCAATTAAAACTCCGTGAGTTTAAGTTATCGCGCTAAAATTTTTTTTAGAAATTTGCCCAAGGAAAGTACGTCTGAATTTTCAATTTGTAAACGCTGAAAAAATGTCTTTGGCATTTTTTTGTTTCACAAATTAAATACAGTATCTTAATTTTTAAAATATATTTTTTTAATTCTTAACTTTACCATCAATGATAAGCTTTTGTTTTTGATATTTTTTCCCATATATGCAGGCCAATTTATTGAAAATTAATTTTGCGTGCAAGATGTTTTCAGATTCAATTCAATCTTCGGTTACATCAAACGGCTGATTGAAGGTCCATTCTCCCTATGAGGAACAGTTCGGTCAGCATTTGATCAATGTAGAAAAAATTTATTGCAAACCCGAACCGTATATCGACCAATGACACACAATTGCTCTTACTTAGAAAAAATTTGCAGAATTTCAAAGCGACCTCAGTGTTGGTTTGTCCCAAAATATTTGCAGTTTGCAAACTTAAAACTCTTTTAACAACAAAAAATTCTGATGCCTGTTTTTTTTCAATTTGATTTAAATTTCAATCAACGATTTTGCTTCAATTGCCGTTATCAAACAAAGCAAAGCAATTGTCGGTTTTTACTGAGTTAGTAAAAAGGGGAGAAAACTTCAGCGTTTTTTTTGGTTAGTTGTTTGGTTAATATTATTTTCAGACAAAGAAGACTTCGGTATGTTCGGTTCATAAAGACACACTGCTTAGTTCGAAAAAGAACCCTCAGTATGCTTCTTTTAAATTACAGGAAAACATACGCAAATTGAAAAAGTTCTCCTTATTGTATAAATAGTCTTGCAACCGACAGCCATTTTTTAGTGTGTGTGTTTTGTTTCTTCTTGGAAAATTAATAATCCATCAATATAAACCCTTGAGTATCTGAATTTTCTCCCTTTTCAAAAATCAATGCGGAAATCGCCTGTAACAATTATCGGCTTATTTTCAGTCGCAGCATAGGCAAGGTTCAAAGCTAAATCATGAAAAAAATCAAGCTAGACTGCTTTCTACTTGGGTAGTGGGAAATAATTATTAAAATTGTTTTATTTATTTGCAATGCTGAGATTTATCCAAATCGATTCAAACTGCGGAATTACTTTGTTCAGATCATACCTTGTTTTTGGCGACAGGTGTTTTGGAACTAGTGCAATACCTCCCTCCCCCCGTTTCCTTTTGTCTTTGATGACCTGTTGTTGCAAAAGCCAACATTATCTGAGAAAGGACTGCAGAATTTTTACTCCTCAATTTTTTTTTGCGATTTATGAAGAATTTTTGGTCCAGAGTTTGAGGCAAAATTGGTCCTGGGTTTGTTTCAATTCTACTAGATCTAAGGAGATTGATTAAATAATGAAAAAAAATTCAGGGATTTTAATAAAGTTCTTGTTAGTTTTGCTGTTAGAGTGAACTTAAAAGGGAGAACCTTGCATACAGCTTTTTTTTGAAACAATTTTTTTAAACTATTTTTCTTTGTGGACGCGGGAAAACTTGAGGTCAATAGAAGAAAGAGGATAAAAGTTCTCTTTGGGTCAGATACAGCATAAGAATGATCACAAGAGATTGTTATTACTACGCCTCCGTAAACAGGTTTTCGACTCTGAAGTGTCATCAATAGTTCCAGTTACGGGCAGTTGTGTTGCATTATTAAGCACCAGAAGCATTAGTAGCATAATTTGGATTACCTTGCTGTTACCAAATATTCGGATTATATCTGTGTTGCCCGTTGAATTGTGTTTTGTTTGCTTTTGCAGATTTCACTTTATATGAACGGCCCTGTAAATGGGTGAGGATTTTAGTGTCAGATGGAATGGTGTTGTCTGCTCGACCGTTTGAGCTGAGTAACAAATGTGGTAGCATCCAGTTTTATTAGCAACGGTACTCCAAACCGACGATTAAGTTGCACATTATAAAACGATAAATTGAATAAAATAGAATAAAGCAATCCATCGTTGTTTGATTGTTACTAGTTGTTTCCTCTTCGATAATTTTGTTCACATTCAAGATTTTAAAACGAATTTGTTAAATGTATTAGCTCATAAAACACTTCAATACAATTGTTATTGTCCATGTTGTGCGGTAAGTTTTCTAGAGGAGGAACTTCGCATACAGCAAAGACTGTTTGTTGGAACGTATCAATACATTTTTAACAAGTTTGGTATGTACCGCAAAGTGCTTTTGCGCAATTTTTCGATGATGTTTAAAAACATTGTTCCTGCTGTAATGTAGGATTAGCTTTTCAATTTTTCTTTCTTCATATTCACTTACAACGTTCAATTTTTCATTTGTGGTGGATCTCTTGTACGGATGTACAACACATTCAATTGCAATTGTTTTAACAAATTCTAATTTAGCAATTATGCAGCAGCCAAAATAAAATTTCGGGTCTCGGCTCGAATTGTTTTTTTGGAAGGGTCTTGCTTTCTCACATTTGCGTGCTACTACCGTGATTCCTGGTCGTAGTTGGATTCCAGTCCACAATGGCTGGGTCACCGTGCGCTCTTGATTTACCATCAAGCATCTTTTGAGCTTATTTGGTAATAACATCTTTGATAAACACATTTTATAGCTCCAACTTTATTTTCAGTTAATCAAGAGTTTTATGAGAGACCCATGTAGGCTTGTTTGTCAATCATATTATCCAAGTAATGCAAATAAAGAATCGAAATTGTGTTACAGAAGCAAAAAGAAAAATTCATTAATTGAATATTAATTTTTAACTGAAGAGCAAATAACAAATTTGCGTCACTCAGTGGTATTAGCGTTTTTAAACTCTAGGCCCTATTATAGCTCTTCATTCTTATTATTCAAAACAAAATTGTTCAAAACTTCTAAGTTTTTGAAAAAAACACACAAAGGATTCCATACGTTTCAAAACCAAGCACACCGATAAGCTCCTATGCTTCAAAATCGAGCATATTGACGATTATGCAGATTTTCAAACCAAGGAAACGAAAACTTTTAATCCGATTGAAACTTTATGCACAAAACTAAACGTTTATACTAACAACATTGATATCTGAACGCTACTTTTTTGTTTGGTGTTCGGGTCTGGCGCGTAAAATTGTGTACTTGGGTCTGAATCACTTCCTGGTCACACAGAAACTTTTTGGCATGGTTTTGATATGCTAATTTTTTGGATTTACTGTCGTATAATAGGATAATTTTAGATTAGATTTTATATGGATTATCACTTGCAGGTCTCAAGATTCTAACGCCTTGCAAATTTATTGTACTAATCACAGAACAAAAAGGTAACGGAAACCTATAACTAACTCGATTTTGTTGCCCTGTAATCTGCAGTGAAATTATTGAATGCATCAGTGCAGTTCGTGAAATCCGAGATGACCGCTTCAATCAGCTCATCATTAACATCTGTTGTAAAATTGTTCAAATTGTTCAGGGTGCCAGGATTTACGAAAAAGGCTGTGAAGTGGCCGGGAAAAGTGAAGTCGCTATTTTGGACGAAGAAGGCGGCAGGTCCCGTTTGATCTTCATCAAAGTAGCTTATCTGAATTGTTTGCCGCGTTACGTCATACGAGGCATAATATAATATCGGAGAATTTTTTTGACTGTGCTTGACGATAAAGTTAACGTGAGTATTGCTAGGTTGCGTTGATATAAGACAGTTAGATATTTTAATCTCAGTAACAGTACCAACAGGAATAATATCAGGCTCCAATGGGCCTTTGCAATCAAATTCGGGCATGATTTCATCCAAGTCGGTCAACCGAAACACAGAAGGATTTTGGATTGAAGAAACTTGATTAATTTCATAAAGCCATAATCCAGGATAGTCTTTCGGAAAGAAATTTGAATGTGACGCTAACGCCATTATTTCTGCAGTTCTGGACTCTGGTAATTCTAGTACGAAACCTAAATGAACAAAAATGTTACTTCTGCAGTTTCTGAGCAATATTTTTTTCTATTGCTGACAACAGGACAAGAGTTGAATTGAAAAAATAAAAAAAATATGAAAAACTTTTTTTTGTTAGTCGATTTCATAATCAATTGAAAAAAAAGTTCTCCTGTTATTCTTCCTTCGTTAGTTCTGCAGCACAAAAGCTGAACATTTTGTCACTGAGAATCATTTCAATTTTGTAAAATGACAATAGACTTTGCAATAGACTTTCCAAAATGCCAATAGTCACTCTTTTGAACTTTATCAGGGTGTTTTCTCCAGAACAAATAGAAGAAAACGAAAAATTCGATTTTTTTGAAATGATGAATTAATGTTATAGCTAAAAATTTGAACTCAACAGCTAATCACTCAGCGGAAAATTATATAAATTTTGATTTCTTCAGTATATATTCCGGACATTCTGGAGGCATGTAAACTTCAGAATGGTCCGGAATAAATTTTGAAGAAATCAAAATTTATAAAATTTTCTGCTGAGTGATTATTGTTTCCCATTAGGCTGTTGGTTCATTTTATAAGACCCAGCTATCCGATTTGACGTTCTGTTGGTACATTTTCATGCTGACTTTGTCAGAACTCTGTTAAAGTTTTCTGAGTAAATCTTTTTCCCGTCACTCTTATATCAAAAGATAGCTTATTTCGCTTTTGTATGCTCTTCAAAATCAAGGATTTTTTTCTTCCGCTTTGAATATTTTTGCGTTTTTGTTATCAGCCATTTGTTCTGTTTGAACTAGTGGTGAGGTCTCTAGTGGTGAGGTCTCTAGTGGTGTCTCTAGTGGTGATGTTGACAGAATTTTAAAAAGCATTTTAAGCGTTTCGAAAATTTTGTCTTTGAAGTTTCATGAGAATAATGAGACGATAAGTTTTCTTGAAATCTCGTAGCTGTTTTCAGAGAAAGTTTAAAACACATAATTAGAACTTATGACATATTTGAAGACAGAATTTGTAGTAACTATATTGTATTTATCCTATTTTTTCAAGATTTCTGAGAGTTTTTGATCTCTGCCTCTATTAGTGTCAAACATTTAAATGATCTAACTCTCCGAGACTTAATCTCTTTTTTTATCATATCTAGATCATAGAGGCTACAAAATGATGTCTTTCTTTTTCTCTACGTTGCTTGAAAAAAGTGAAAAATCGAAGGAAACAATGCCATCCTATCACATGAACTCCCTATTTTTGAAAAAATGTTGGAACAATAAACAGATGCATCATTATATCAGAAAAAGGAAGAGCCAGTTAAAATTCAGTTGAGTTAAATTTTATTAAAAAATGAACTCGATCCTTTCCTTGGTGCACATGTGCTTTAGCATTAGCTTCGATACCATAATCGTGACAAAAACAGTTCTTCCTAATTTTTCTGTCACAGGCTTTTTTTCACTGTGCGTAGGTCTCAGTTCTAGAGTTCGGGCTTCTGCATTTCTGTAGGTTACGTCTGCTCTAAGGCCTTGATCAAATCCAGACAGTTCCACTTTGCTCCGCGAAGTTTTTCTGCTTAGGTTGGAGGAAGAAATTTGTTATTGTTATTAGTCAGTTGATTTTCCTTTGCCTCACGAGTTGAGGAACACAACTCTTCGTCCGCTGGTTTTATGCCCGGCGGACTCCGGTATTGGGTTCCGTACTCTTATTGTTTCATCGTAAAAAGTTCTGATGTTTTTGCACGTCAGTCAACGTTGATATTGGTTTCTAGTGCTGCAAAGAGGAGCGTTTCGTGTTCTACGGCAGTTTGCATCGAAGAGGAATATCTTGCTGGAAGTCTGTGACAGTTTGGCATTTGTCTTTGAAATTCTGAATGATCTGATTTTAATAGATTTTAACTTCAATTTTCTTGATATGTTTTCAGTCTAATTTAATTACTAGAGTTCTTTTCTTCCTTCATGTACGCGAGTTGTTTTTTAGTTGACTAAAGAAATCTTCTGTCTCCTTAACACATGGATGGTAAAATACAATGCTGTTAAACTGGTGAACGAAACTTTGCCACTCTCACTCTTTGAGTCTCATTGTCCATATACTACTGAAGCATGAGTTCCTGGTTAGAATTTCTGCTATGCTAAACAGTTGGCGGCCTGCCAATTGGAATTACCAAAAAAGGAGTGCAGATGAATTAATATTGGTAATTTTTGGTCAGGTGAGGAACTCATCTGCTAGCTATTATGTTTTTTTTCTCTGGAGACTATGATAGCAAGTTCTGTAACCGCGCCTAAATTTAGTGAGCCCAAAATCATTACGACGCAGAGGTATACCCAAATCGTCACGGGCAGATATGCCCGATGTTTGTATCTCGTGTTCGTTTTTACTATGTTAATACATTGAAAGTGGTACAATATTGCGGAAAATAGCTACTTTAGCAGTAACCGGCAAAATGGAACGGAATATCGTATCCCGTGTTCGCAAAAGAGTCCTAATTTTAGACGCGAAATACAAGTACAAACTCAATAACCTATTTTTTGCGCAAATTTTATCACGCATCCGCTCAATTTACGTATCGATTTTTTGCACGCAATGTAGCTTTTTTTTGCATATATTCCGCAATTATGCCTAACTTAATTACTACTTATTTAATTAAGCCTAACTTATTACTACTAGTAGTACTTTATTACTACTTTATTACTACTTATTGCACTTTATTACTACTTATTTCTACTTATTAGTACTTTTTATTACTACTTATTAAAATTGGCCAATCCCACATTGATATACAAAGTCTTTGATGTGCGAGGGATTTTTCGGAAAAAAATCAGTTTTTGTGGTTGCATGTATTTAAAGAACTTTAAAGTTTTGAAGGCTTCAATTAAATTTTTATTAAAATGCTTATTGCATGCTCAAAATGCGCGCGAATAACAGATACCTAAATTGAGAGGAAACGTGCTACAAGATTTGTTATTACTTTTCGCACCAAATGTTCTTTTATTTCGCTAAATTGGCGGAACCCGTTTTGCGAAAAGTAACATACAAAGGATGTCATCTAACTTCGCTCATTGTATGTCGTTCATTTTCGAACCAATTTTACTAAGGCGGAAATTTTGAGGTATACCTCTGCATCGTAATGATTTTTTCCCAAAAGTTTGGCCAAAGATTTCTTTCGGCTTTTCTTTGAAGTTCAGATTGCACTGGCGCTCCTTTAAGTGCATTCCTTATGCTCTCTACAAAATCCTTAGTGCGGCTCTCTACAAAATCCAACTTGTTGAAAGGCAGTTATGCTAAGAACTGTCAACGAAACGACTTTTTCACCAGATATGGTCATCTCGAGTGATTCTCTCATCTGATAAACTTAAGGTGGGTCTGGAGTTGAGTTAAACCACGTTAAAACCTTTATGTTCTATAATGTAGGTGTAAACGTGTCGCTGTTAGGCACGCTGCTTCTTTCTGATGCTCAAAACTCGATGACTCAAGTCGTTCGGACGAATTGGCACTACTGATGTCTAGTTTTAGAATATATTGATTTACAAGGTAATTTCAAGGAAAACTGAACAAACGAGTGCGCCGTTCAGAAGCCAGAGTAACAGAATACAACATAACTGGCAGATTGCCAGAAAATAGCCGCAATAGCTTCGTAGATCTGCAGTCTAAAAAAACAGTAAAAAAGACAGACCAAAAAAATCGCCTTTTCATTGAAGGCTGATATGTTACATTTTGATCTAAAATCTGTATAAGTTTTTGTTGCCTCTATTAGCTGCTCTATAATAACCTTCATTTAGAGTGACACCCACACATTTGACCTTATCTCTTTGAACTAAAGTAAATAAATGTCAATTTTAAAGTGAGGAAGTCATTATTGTGAGTGAGGTAAGTCAAGTGTGACCAAAAAAATAATCACGCAAATGAACAAAACACTCACTCCACTATGAGCGCAAAATGACGTCACGCACGTACTTCAGTTGAAATTGCATGAACGATTGAACAAAAAGCAGATTTGAAGTGGTTGTGACGTCATATGGTCGTAACAAAAATCGCGACGACGCAATAAAAAACATAGCAGGACAAGTCCTGACGTACAATTCAAAGAAATTTCATTGACTAAACAGAAAACTAGACCCAGAACGCACTATGAATGGATTGGGAAAACCATTTAGAAAAAAATCCGAACCAAAAAATTGAAAAAAACAGTAAAAATCAAAGTGAAATTGCCGCATGTGAACAAAAAACCACTAGCGAGAAAGCGAATTTTTGTTCAAACACCGTTTTCTTACTCTACTTAAATTTTAGAGCAAAAACAATTCACGCCCAAAACCACTCGTTTTTTCGTTCCACTTCCTGTTTCGGCGTGACCAAAATCAATACTCCAATTTGACTTCAGATATTATGAAAATGTGTGAACAGATCTTAAAACATAGCAGGACAAGTCCTGACGTACAATTCAAAAAATTTCATTGACTAAACAAAAAACAAGACCTGGAATGAACTATGAATGGATTGGGAAAACCATTTAGAAAAAAATCCGATCCAAAAAATCAAAAAAAAAACCAAAGTGAAATTGACGCATGTGAACAAAAAACCACTAGCGAGAAAGCGAAATTTTGTTCAAACGCCGTTTTCTCACTCTACTTTAAAATTAGAGCGAAAAAAAATCACGCCGCAAAACCACTCGTTTTTTTTGCTCCACTTCCTGTTTCGGCGTGACCAAAATCACCACTCCAATTTGACTTCAAAAATAATGAAAATGTGTGAACAGATCTTAAAAAAAAGACAGCGCCCCAATAAAATTCAAATTCTTTGAATTGTAAAAAAAGACAGCGCCTTAATACAATTCAAATTCTTTGAATTGTAAAAAGATAGCAGGACAAGTCCTGAAATACAATCCAGGGAATTGAAGGAAAAAACAGTCCTAAGGTACCTGACCAGCAGATCAATTGAACAATCCCAGCCAAAAAGATAAAATCTGAAAAGTTGAGAAACTAAAGGAATCAAACTAACAAAACAAAAATTCAATGCTAAAACACTTGAAGCTTTTAACTTGGAGGCAATAGCCTTGAAAGAGATTAAATTGCCACTAACCGTAGATGAATTTGCGAAATATGACAAATGCTTCAAAAAATTGAGAAGTGAAATTTTTGGTCTCGGGAGTTCTGTCATGTAACTTGTCTGCAACATTTAAAAAGTTTTGTTGACCAGTAGAGATCGTTAATTTCAGAAAAAGACAAAAAATCAAAAAGTTTGACGACAAGAAATTTTCAATGGCAAGCTTTATTAAAATTAAAAAAAAATTGCTCACATTTGCAAATTAAAAAATTGAAAAGTATTTGCCAATAGGTACTATGCAAAAACATACTAGCCAACCCAATAGGAGTTTCCCTGGCTACTGATGAAAAATGCAAAAATTTCGAAAATTTGAAGAAAAAAATTGCAATTTGAAAATCGCTGAAAGATTTAATATTAATATGTTGAAACTTGTTCTCCATTGCCACTAGAAACTATGGAGTAGCCTGCTATCAAACCCTAGTGGAGATTCCGTGGCCGTTCAGGTTTGAGCAAACTAATAAATGATCATTCCATTACATCTAGAAACTGTGCAGTAACCTATTATCGAACCCTAGATGAGGTTCCCTGTCACGTAGGGCTAAAAAACTCAAAAATTCGTCAAAAAGCTTGAAAAAAATTATGAAAATTAGTGTAAATTTGGGTGTTTTTCTTTGGAGTAGCAAAACATTTAACTCTTGAAATGGCCACAAAAAGTGATTACGTCTTGCAAAAGACCTTTTTGACTTTTTGCAAGCCCCAATTTCAGACTGGTCCAGAAAAAGATCCGAAAAATGACACAAAAAATTGCAAAAAAATTTCAACAATTTGGGCTCAAAATCTCCTAAAAATAAACTTTTAACCTTGAATTACGGCATTCCCAGTAGCTTCACAACTCCAAGTACATGAATGACTAAGGGCCTCCTGCACGCGGCTAAGGGCCTCTAATGAAACTTGATGTCCGCTGAACTTAACCTGTTTATAAGGTTTTGAAGGCTTAAAGTCATGCAAAAAGGTGTGAAAACATCTAGCAAAAACAAAAAAAGGACAGACCACCAATACATTCCAATTCCTGGATTCTAAAAAAACCAGGAGAAGGCCAATAATAGCCCCAGCTATCGCTGTGCGGCTATTAGTAAACAATCTTTTTGAGGGTAGAAAAACTGATGCAATGAACTGGTGGAGCTAATTTTCACCAAAATGGAACTAAAAATAGCTATGTTTTGTTAGAACTGAACATAGTTTATTTATCTAAGGCTTTTTTACCTAGAATCTCAGTGAAATGCATCATAAATAAAAATCACTTTCGAAAGCTTTACGAGCAGTCAAAAAATACAATTTTTTAAAATACCAATTATTACGAAATAGTATTTCGTAGAGGTCCAGCAAACAAAGTCAAAATATCCTCACTACGCATCGCACAAAAAATTGTTTGAAAATTCTTTTTGCAAGTATCCCTACCCTCTATTTCGCCCTTCCCCACTCTTCTCGCCTTTCTTCTCCTCTCTCTATCTCTCTCTCTCTCTCTCTCTCTCTCTCTCTCTCTCTCTCTCTTTTTCTCTCTTTCCCCCCTTTCTCTCTCTTTCTCTCTCTCTCTCTCTCTCTCTCTCTCTCTCTCTTTCTCCCCTACTCTTTCTGGCCTCCTCCCTATCTCACGCTTCCATTCCCTCTCTTCCTCTTTCTTTCCTCCTCCTCGTTTATTTTAGTTTTGAGACTTTCGAAGTGATGAAATTCGAGTACCTGGATGATAGTTGGCTAACTGGCAGTGTTTACGAGAAATTCCACAGTCAAAAGAGTTTGTGGGCGAAATCGAAGTGACGTCCCAGGAAACTTCAGGAGGCTGTCGTCTTACTCAGGCGTTCGGAAAAAGAAAATTTACTAAGCTGCTGGGCTTTTTTGCGAGAGAACTGTTGAAGCTGTGACAAACTGAGAGTTAATGAAAATAAACTTAAAATGTTTAAAAATAGAGACATAATTGATTGTTGTGTATCTCCTAGTTTTTAATCTAAGAGCAAACGCGGTTTTTTCTGGAGGCTGTTTTCTGGTTTTGCTTCAGGAGGCTGTCTTTTTACTCAGGAGTTCAGAAAAAGTATTAAGCTGCTAGGTTTGTATTTTGAGAGAACTGTTGAAATTGTGACAAACTGACAGTTAGTAATAATAAATTTCAAATATTTAAAAATAGAGATACATTTGATTGTTGTGTATCTCCTGGTTATCAATTAGCAGCCGCGCGTTTTTTTTTCTTTTTTCAATTTTTCCCTACTCTGGAATTGGGCGGTCCAGAAAGTTCACAGAAAGATTTTTGACTGTGCATGATAATCGAAGAATTCGATTTTGGACTGTTTTCAGAGAGCCGGTTTTTTAACTATGAGTTTTTGTCCGAGCAGTGTGAACCGTGCCCGAACAGTGTCAAAAAACAACTCTATCAGCCAAGGGGAAATGTATATCTATAATGACCAACAGTGCTAACTTTTCTTGCATTCGTTGTCATCAATGGTCTAGAAACCTTATTTATCTGAAAGCTTTTAAAAATTATGAAAAAAATTATGAATTTTGACTAGCAAAGAGGGGAACACACAAAATGTCTCAAACTAACCGCTGCCGTCGTCAAACCCTGCAGCTGAAAAGGAATCGGCGCTTTGCCAGCGATTCCATTGCAGCTCGAAGTAATCAAATAATGTAAAACATCTCTTAACAGTTTCAACTGATCCGCAAATGATTATAACTTGAAAGCTATTGAAGGCGTCAATCCGATACCAGAGAGTTCCTACTTTGTACCAGGTAGCCACGTAGCCCCACTCTGCAATAAAATTCGCAACTTTTTTTCTTATCAATTCCTCGCACAGAACTTTGTCGGATAAGCTCAATTGACGTTTGAAAATATTGTTGGCCAGATTGACATATTTTGTCGTTTCGTTTCCGAAAACCAGTCTTGAAATGTAGTCATCGTAGTTAAGATGGAAAGTGGAGCCTGCGAATAATCTTTGCTCCCAATCGATAGTTTTGTTTCGTACAATTTCATTGACAATATAATCATTAGTGTAGAAATTAATCGAGAACATGGCCGACGTATTTGCAGCCAAACAGGCTGCCTCGTAAAACGGCGTCCAGCTAGGGGCAAAAATGTCGAACTTGTCATCGTATGTTTGGTATGGATAAAAGCACATTCTATCAAAAAACTGATCACGCGTATCAACATCGGCAACAAAAGGAGCAATCGTTGCGGTAACATTGACAGTTTTGAACTCGATAATGCCATTATTGCAAACGAAAAGCGAAGAATAAAAGTTCGGACCAAATTTAAAAGAATAATCAAATTTTTGCTCTGATGAACAGGCACCCGGGACTTTTGGGTTAAACGTGTCATTATAATCAGGCCCAAAAGGGAAATAAAAAGGTTCTTCTAAATTTAAATTTGTTGTTTCTATGATTCCAATTAAGAAACTGAACAAAATGCAAAAATGGGACATTTTAGTTCGAAAATAGATTTTCATAGCTTTTGATGTATTTTTCTGACCTGAGGTCTGTAAATTCAAACTCTGCTTACAATTTTTTTCAAGCTCTTACCGAAGTCTACTGTTTTGCTGCAAATGAAAGTAAATAAGTTGTTATCAAATCAATTACTTTGAGAAGCGTGTCAGAAAATCTCCAGAATAATGGCTTGCTTGATAAATTTAATAGCTTTTTTGCTTCAAATTTTAAAGTAAATAGCAGCTCTTCATACGCTCTTATCTATTCATTATTTGTTGTTTTCTTTCTCTGAATTTCTAACCATTGTTGACTCTCATTTTGGTACTCGGCGTGTTTTAATAGCTTATATTTTCAAAACGAAACGTTGAGTATGGGTAGTTTTTGAAAATTGACAATCAGAAACTATAACGAAGAAAGGGGGAGTGAATTTTTAATCTGATTTGAGCGCACGGCCAATTAGTTGAACGTTCGAACACGAGCTTCAAAATAAAAACTTGATAGCTGTAGTTCTGCAGTCCAAAAATAAAACTCTCTGCAAAAGACACTCCTCGTCCAAATAAACTTTTCGTTTTGTGGTATCAATTGGTAAATTTTGCTCTCAGCTTTCTACTGTTTTTCATTCTTCGGCTATTATCAGTTTGTGATATAGCGGACCAATTTTTATAATAAGCTATCGCAGAGTATTAGAGTAAAATATAGTCCCGTAATGGCGGTTATCAAATTCTATTTTCTTGTGTGGCTGCTTTTTTTGTTCACTATTACGGAATCAACTAACTTCAATTTAGAAGAACCTTTTCTTTTTCCTTTTGGACCAGATCAAGGCGACAGCTTCAATGTAAAAAATGACGACTGGTGTTCACCTGAAGAAAAATTAGATTACTTTTTTCAATTCGGTCCGAAAAGTTATTCATCATTGTCTGTGTGCAACAGAGGAACAATACTGTTTGAATCACAATCAACTTTTCGCACCGTTTATTCAAACATTGCTCCCTTTTTCGGAGATGTTGATATTCGAGACATGTTTTTTGACAAAAGTTGCGATTTCTACTACTACGAACCACGAAATTGGGTCAAGTTATTATATGAAACAAGATGTTCGGCATCGAAAAACGAAGAACTTTTCTTCTCAATTTATTTTGACGATGACTACATTTACAATGATGTTATTAGAAATAAAACTTTAGCATGGCAGCAAAAGACATTCATTACATTGGCTGGTATTTATTACGACGATTATATCTCGAGGCTTGTTTTTGGTCGGAACACGACAAAATACATCAATCTAGCCAACAACGTATTTAAGCGTGAAATGAGCTCGTACGACAAACTTCTAGCGCAACAGTTTATTCGTGAGCTAATTCCTAGTTTTGTAGATGAGTGGGGCTATGTAGTAACTTGGTACAAAGTTGGATCAAAATGGCACAACATTGAATCCTACAACAGTTACCAGGCAGCAATAATTTGCGGTCTAGTTGACACGATGAAGAGATGTTTTGTCCTTTTCGATTATTTTCAGCTACAATGGGTGTTGATGCGAGAAGACTCAGCAATTGTACGGGCAGGTTTCAACGATGGTTACGGTACGCACCTTTCTAGTTCTCTATTTTCATAATATTGACTCTTTCTGTAGTCCAGAAGACCGAACTAAAATGTTGGAAAAGTTTATTTTTTTTATTTTCCACCTAAGAAATCGTCTGTACGCTCATTTTTTCCGGTATATTTGTTTTCACACGTAAGAGTGAAAAGTGTCACTAACGTTAGATAAAACGTTTAGCCAAGCAAGACTCCGAGAAAATACTTAGTTTGCAAATTTTTTGAGGCTGATCTTCAACAAATTTAGTAATTAAACAACCAGGAAGAACTTGGTCGATTTAAATTGGAGGAAAATCTTGCTCATTTTTGCTAAACAAAACAAAAGCAAAACTTGTTCCGCAATGTCATTAAGTTTTCAAAAGGACAAAGAATGAAATACAGAGGCGATCGTAAACAGTGAATCCAACCTAATTACAGCCAAATTACAGCAAAGACTGCAAATAAATTATATCAAACCCAATAGCAGATTTGGTTCGGAATTCTTCCCAAAACGCTAAAAATTGAGCTTCTAAGAAGAAAATGGTGATTAAAATTTAATTGTGTGTTCACTGTAACTAGCTGTACGTTGGTAGAGAATAACTGGTGGTTTTCAGGAAAGATACAATGGGTAATCTAATCAACAAAAAAGACTGCAAAAAGAGAGAGAGAATTTTACTTCACTACAGAGTTGGAAACATATTTGCTTTCAAGATAATGGTTAACAGCAACTCAGGTAGAAAACAAAGTGAGGGGGTTGAAAGAATTGTTTTGTCAAACATACAACACGGGAAATCGACGCGCATTGTGTAAGGAAAAATTATACTAAGCAATTGCGAATTCAAAAAAACTATGATAACTAAATATAGGCTTTTAGGTTTTTTGTCTATGTAAGATAACGATATGTGTATGGCAACAAAAAATAATTAAAATGAGCAGAAAAGAGTTTGAGGGAAACAAACAAAAATTGGAGCTAAAAAGAAATTGAAATGATTTTTTGTTTGTTTGTTTATATAGTCGTAGTTTTAGATAAAAAGTCGGTAGACAATTTTTGGGGGGTGTTCCTACGGCAATTGTTTTCTAAGTAACGTCCTTTCCTTAATAGCCAGGCCTAATTCTCTACAAACTCTATCAAAGCGAGTCGATTGAATCAAAAGCTCAGTACAGCGTCGAAAAATAATCGTGCAAAAATCACAGCTCCGTTTTATCCCGAATGATGGGAGGCGCTCCTGGAACATTATAAGAAAAATTAACAATCTGTTCAAGTTTCACTGCTTCAATATGGTTGTGATAGCGGTGGTTTTAAAAAAAAATCTCGCATTCCTGGAATGTAAGACTTTGAGCCCCAATTTTTAATTAACTAAGGATAATTTTGTTTGAATAAATCAGCCACAAGAAAGCTTCAACCCCGACGATTTTTCCTTGTTTTATTTGATTTTTTAGGTATAGTATCACTGCTGTGGAAATTCAAAATTTTGTGAACTTTGTCCAAATTCATACCTTTGTAGGGTTGGCTTTGAATTTATTGCTAGTAGGAAGAGATTTAAATACGAATAAGCAAAGGACTAATCACGTACACTAGTTTGATTCAAAACCCTCTCAATGTACAATAAAATAATAAAATTTGTTTCTCATTTGACCGACTTATTGTCAAAAACGAAAGAAACTCAATGTCGCCGAAAGTCACCTCCCATTCGTGAAACTCATCAAAATCCTCCTTCCTCAATTTTGATCGCCTGAAACTTTTATAGATGACTCTTTAGTTTACGCAATGAGAAAAACAACAAACGAGCTCTTTCTGATACTCGAAACCGTTCATTATGCCTTGTAAATCAGAAATATAATAATTGGCTTTTTTGTGCTTCTATGAAAGAAATAACAGTTTAACGAGAGTTACAGTGTTTTTTTTAAAACTCATTTAAAGTTGAAGAATTCAATTGGATAATGTTCAGTTGCAAGGTATAAACGGTACCAAATATCATTTATGGAAAAAAGAATAGGAAGATCTAAGATTTTGTCGTTTTTTTAAATCGAGATCAATAAGAGAATTGTTAAGAAAGTTTAAAAACGGACATTTCTACATTATAAGGGAACCAAAGGCACTCCTAGGTTACATAAAACTTATTTATCACCATGAAAGTATAAAAACTGGCATGCATGCATAAAAACTCTTGAAGATGAAGCATAAGCTTAACTGAGTCCTGAGATAAGCAAGCGAAGTAAACAACGGATTTGCGGTCATTTTTTACGGACATTTATGTAAGATAAGTTGCATCTCATGGCTGTACTTGTACGGCCACCATTGCACTTTTACGTTGGATCAAATTGTTCTAAATGAAACAACACATTGCTTATTGCCTATAAAAACTCATAATGTTGAGTACCTTTAAGCCTAAAAAAACGTTTAAAGTTCACAGTGAGGCCTACGAAGCTGAAGGTTGGTCCGTCAAATTTGCGAAAACAAGATATATATATATATATATATATATATATATATATATATATATACATATACATATACATATATATATATATG